>NW_022142069.1:0-46221 GCF_007565055.1 Rhinopithecus roxellana | reverse complement strand
TCTGCCTCAAGAAGCAGTTTGCTAACACTCTTTTCGTGGAATCTGCAAAGTGATATTTGGGAGCCTATTGGGGCTCATGTTGATAAAGGAAATATCCTCACATAATAACTAAAGAGAAGCTTTCTGAGGAACTGCATTGCCAAGTGAATTGCAACTCACAGAGTTACACGTTTCTCTTCAGTGATCGTTTTAGCACAGTTTTCTGGAAATCTGCAATTAGAACTTCATAGCGCAATGCAAATTACAGTGACAAAGGAAAGATCCACAGAGAAAACTAGAAAGAAGCTTTCTAGATAACTCTTGGTGATGTGTGAATTCATTCTCACAGAGTACACTTATGTTCGTGGAGCCGTCCATTAACATGTCTTGAGGAATCTGAGAAGGGCTTCTTGGGATCACATGAGGCCAACGTGATAAAGGAAATTTCATCCGTTCAAACGTGAAAGAAGCTTTCTGAGAAACTTCTTTCTGATTGTGAGTTCATCTCACAGAGTTACAACCTCTGCTCAAGAAGCATTTGCTAACACTCTTTTCGTGGAATCTGCAAAGGATATTTGGGAGCCTATTGGGGCCCATGGTGATAAAGGAAATATCCTCACATAATACTAAAGAGAAGCTTCTGAGAAACTGCATTGCCAAGTGTGAATGCAACCACAGAGTACACGTTTCTTTCAGTGATCAGTTTGTTAGCACAGTTTTCTGGAAATCTGCCAATTAGATACTTCATAGCGCAATGAACATACAGTGACAAAGGAAATATCCACAGATGAAAACTAGAAAGAAGCTTTCTTAGAAACTTCTTGTGGTGATGGTGATTCATCTCACAGAGTTACAATTATGTTTCGTGGAGTGACCATAACACTGTCTTGGAATCTGAGAAGGGCTTCTTTGGATCACATTGAGGCCCACGCTGATGAAAGGAAATTTCATCCGTCAAACGTGAAAGAAGCTTTCTGAGAAACTTCTTTATGATCGTGAGTTCATCTCACAGAGTTGCAACATCTGCCTCAAGAAGCGTGCTAACACTCTTTTCGTGGAATCTGCAAAGTGATATTTGGGAGCCTTGGGGCCCATGGTGATAAAGGAAATATCCCACATAATAACTAAAGAGAAGCTTTCTGAGAAAACTGCATGCCAAGTGTGAATGCAAACTCACAGAGGTACACGTTTCTCTTCAGTGATCAGTTGTAGCACAGTTTTCTGGAAATCTGCAATAGATACTCATAGCGCAATTGAACAGTTACAGTGACCAAAGGAAATATCCACAGATGAAAACTAGAAAGAAGCTTTCTAGAACTTCTTGGTGATGTGTGAATCATCTCAAAGTTACACTTATGTTCGTGGGAGAGTCCATTAACAACTGTTTGAGGAATCTGGAAGGGCTTCTTGGATCACATTGAGGCTACGCTGATAAAGGAAATTTCATCGTTCAAAACGTGAAAGAAGCCTTGAGAAACTTCTTTCTGATCTGTGAGGTCATCTCACAGAGTTACAACCTCTGCCTCAAGAAGCAGTTTGCTAAACACTCTTTTCGTGGAATCTGCAAAGTGATATTTGGGAGCTATTGGGGCCCATGGTGATAAAGGAAATATCCTCCACATAATAACTAAAGAGAAGCTTTCTGAGAAACTGCATTGCCAAGTGTGAATGCAACTCACCAGAGTACACGTTTCTCGTCAGTGATCGTTGTTAGCACAGTTTTCTGGAATCTGCAATTAGATACTCATAGCGCAATGAACATTACAGTGACAAGGAAATATCCACAGATGAAAACTAGAAAGAAGCTTTTAGAAACTTCTTGGTGATGTGTGAATTCATCTACAGAGTTACACTTATGTTTCGGGAGCAGTTCCATTAACACTGTCTTTGAGGAAATCTGAGAAGGGCTTCTTTGGATCACATTGAGGCTAACGCTGATAAAGGAAATTCATCCGTTCAAAACGTGAAAGAAGCTTCTGAGAAACTTCTTTCTGATCTGTGAGTTCATCTCACAGAGTTACAACCTCTGCCTCAAGGAGCAGTTTGCTAACACTCTTTTCGTGGAATCGCAAAGTGTTATTTGGAGCCTATTGGGGCCCATGGTGATAAAGGAAATTACCTCACATAATAACTAAAGAGAAGCTTTCTGAGAAACTGCATTGCCAAGTGTGAATGCAACTCACGGAGTTACACGTTTCTCTTCAGTGATCAGTTTGTTAGCACAGTTTTCTGGAAATCTGCAATAGATACTTCATAGCCAATGAACATTACAGTGGACAAAGGAAATATCACAGATGAAAACTAGAAAGAAGACTTTCTTAGAAACTTCTTGTGATGTGTGAATCATCTCACAGAGTTACACTTATGTTCGTGGAGCAGTCCATTAACACTGTCTTTGAGGAATCTGAAAGGGCTTTTGGATCACATTGAGGCCTACGTGATAAAGAAATTTCATCCTTCAAAACGTGAAAGAAGCTTTCTAAAACTTCTTTCTGATCTGTGAGTTCATCTCACAGAGTTACAACCTTCTGCCTCAAGAAGCAGTTTGCTAACACTTTTCGTGGATCTGCAAAGTGATATTTGGGAGCTATGGGGGCCAATGGTGATAAAGGAAATATCCTCACATAATAACTAAAGAGAAGCTTTCTGAGAAAACTGCATTGCCATGGTGAATGCAACTCACAGAGTTACACGTGTTTCTTCAGTTGATCAGGTTTTAGCACACTTTTCTGGAACTGCAATCAGATACTTCATAGCGACAAGGAACCTTCACAGATGACAAAGAGAAATATACAACAGATTGAAAACTAGAAAGGAAGCTTTATTAGAAATTTCTTGGTGATGTCGTGAATGTCATCTCACACGAGTTACACTTAGTTTCGTGGAGCAGTACATTAACCACTGTCTTTGAGGAATCGAGAAGGGCTTTTGGATCACATTGAGGATACGGCTGATAAAGGGGAAATATTTCATCAGTTCAAAAAGTGAAAGAAGCTTTCTGAGAAACTTCTTCTGATCGGTGAGTTCATCTCACAGAGTTATCAACCTCTGCCTCAAGAGCAGTTGCTAACACTCTTTTCGTGGAATCGCAACGTGATATTTGGGAGCCTATTGGGGCACAGGGATAAGGAAATATCCTCACATAATATACTAAGAGAAGCTTTCTGAGAAACTGCATTGCCAAGTGTGAATGCAAACTCACAGAGTTACACGGTTCTCTCAGTTGATCAGTTGTTAGCCACAGTTTTCTGGAAATCTGCAATTAGATACTTCATAGCGCAATGAACATTACAGTGACAAAGGAAAAATCCACAGATGAAAACTAGAAAGAAGCCTTCTTAGAAACTTCTTGGTGATGTGTGAATTCATCACAGAGTTACAACTTAGTTTCGTGGAGCAGTCCTTAAAACAGTCTTTGAGGAATCTGAGAAGGGCTTCTTGGATCACATTGAGGCCTACGCGGATAAAGGAAATTTCATGACGTCAAAACGTGAAAGAAGCTTTTGAGAAAACTTCTTTCTGAGGTGAGTTCATCTCACAGGATGTTACAAAAACTTGCCTCAAGAAGCAGTTTGTAACACTCTTTCGTGGAATCTGCAAGTGATATTTGGGAAGCCTATTGGGGCCCATGGTGATAAAGGAAAATCCTCACATAATAACTAAAGAGAAGCTTTCTGAGAAACTGCATTGCCAAGTGTGAAGCAACTCACAGAGTTACACGTTCTTCTCAGTGATCAGTTTGTTAGCACAGTTTCTGGAAATCTGCATTAGAGTACTTCAGTAGCGCAATGAACATTACAGTGACAAAGGAAATATCCACAAGATGAAAATAGAAAGAAGCTTTCTGAGAAAACTTCTTGGTGATGTGTGAATTCATCTCACAGAGTTACACTTATGTTTCGTGGAGCAGTCCATTAAACACGTCTTTGAGGAATCTGGAAGGGCTTCCTTGGGATCACATTGAGGCCCACGCTGATAAAGGAAATTTCATCCGTTCAAAACGTGAAAGAAGCCTTCTGAGAAACTTCTTTCTGATCTGTGCGTTCATCCACAGAGTTACAACACCTCGCCTCAAGAAGCAGTTTGTCTAAACACTCTTTCGTGGAATCTGCCAAAGTGATATTTGGGAAGCCTATGGGGCCCATGGTGATAAAGGAATATCCTCACATATAACAAAGAGAAGCTTTCTGAGGAAACTGCATTGCCAAGTGTGAAGCAACTCACAGAGGTACACGTTTCTCTTCAGTGATCAGTTGTGTTAGGCACAGTTTTCTGGAAATCTGCAATTAGATACTTCATAGCGCAATGAACATTACAGTGACAAAGGAAAATATCCACAGATGAAAACTAGAAAGAAGCGTTTATGAAAAACTTCTTGGTGATGTGTGAATTCATCTCACAGAGTTACATATGTATCGTTTGTAGGACAGTCCATTAACACTGTCTTTGAGGAATCTGAGAAGGGCTTCTTTTGGATCACATGAGGCATACGCTGATAAAGGAAATTTAATCCGTTCAAAACGTGAAAGAAGCTTCTGAGAAACTTCTTTCTGATCTGTGAGTTCATCTCACAGAGTACAACCTCTGCTCAAGAAGCAGTTTGCTAACACTCTTTTGTGGAATCTGCAAAGTGATATTTGGGAGGCCTATTGGGGCCCATGGTGATAAAGGAAATATCCTCACATAATAACTAAAGAGAAGCTTTATGAGAACTGCATTGCCAAGTGTGAATGCAACTCACAGAGTTACACGTTTCTCTTCAGTGATCAGTTGTTAGCAAAGTTTCTGGAAATCTGCAATTAGATACTTCATAGCGCAATGAAACCTACAGTGGACAAGGAAACATCCACAGATGAAAACTAGAAAGAAGCTTTCTTAGAACTTCTTGGTGATGTGTGAATTCATCTCACAGAGTTACACTTATGTTTCGTGGAGCAGTCCATTAACAATGTCTTTGAGAATCTGAGGAGGGCTTTCTTGGATCACATTGAGGCCTTCGCGATAAAGGAAATTTCATCCGTTCAAACGTGAAAGAAGCTTTCTGAGAAACTTCTTTCTGATCTGTGAGTTCATCTCACAGAGTTACAACCTCTGCCCAAGAAGCAGTTGCTAAACACTCTTTTCGTGGAATCTGCAAAGTGATATTGGGAGCTATCTGGGGCCCATGGTGATAAAGGAAAATCCTCACATAATAAACTAAAGAGAAGCTTCTGAGAAACTGCATTGCCAAGTGTGAATGCAACTCACAGAGTTACACGTTCTCTTCAGTGATCAGTTTGTTAGCACAGTTTTCTGGAAATCTGCAATGAGAACTTCATAGCGCAATGAACATTACAGTGACAAAGGAAATATCCACAGATGAAAACTAGAAAGAAGCTTTCTTAGAAAATTCTTGGTGATGTGTGAATTTCATCTCACAGAGTGTACACTTATGTTTCGTGGAGCAGTCCATTAACACTGTTTGAGGAATCTGAGAGGGCTTCTTTGGATCATATGAGGCCTACGTGATAAAGGAAATTTCATCCGTTCAAAACGTGAAAGAAAGCTTCTGAGAAACTTCTTCTGATCTGTGAGTTATCCTCACAGGTTACAACCTCTGCCTCAAGAACAGTTTGCAAACACTCTTTCGTGGAATCTGCAAGGATATTTGGGAGCCTATTGGGGCCCATGGTGATAAAGGAAATATCCTCACATAATAACTAAAGAGAAGCGTTCTGAGAAACTGCATTGCCAAGTGTGAATGCAACTCACAGAGTTACACGTTTCTTTCCTTGATCAGTTTGTTAGCACAGTTTTCTGGAATCTGCAATTAGATACTTCATAGCGCAATGAACATTACAGTGACAAAGGAAATATCCACAGATGAAAACTAGAAAGAAGCTTTCTTAGAAACTTTTGGTGATGTGTGAATTCATCTCACAGAGTACACACGTTATTTCGTGGAGCAGTCCATTAACACTGTCTTTGAGGAATTGAGAAGGGCTTCTTGGATCACATTGAGGCCTACGCTGATAAAAAAATTTCATTCCGTTCAAAACGTGAAAGAAGCTTCTGAGAAACTTCTTTCTGATCTGTGAGTTCATCTCACAGAGTTACAACCTCTGCCTCAAGAAGCAGTTTGCTAACACTCTTTTCGTGGAATCTGCAAAGTGATATTTGGGAGCTATTGGGGCCCATGGTGATAAAGGAAATATCCTCACATAATAACTAAAGAGAAGTTTCTGAGAAACCGCATTGCCAAGTGTGAATGCAACTCACAGAGTACACGTTTCTCTTCAGTGATCAGTTGTTAGCACAGTTTTCAGGAAATCTGCAATTAGATACTTCATAGCGCAATGAACATTACAGTGACAAAGGAAAATCACAAGATGAAACTAGAAGAAGCTTTTAGAAATCTTGGTGATTGTGAATTCATCTCACAGAGTTACACTTATGTTCGTGGAGCAGTCCATTAACACTGTCTTTGAGGAATCTGAGAAGGGCTTCTTGGATCACATTGAGGCTACGCTGATAAAGGAAATTTCATCCGTTCAAACGTGAAAGAAGCTTCTGAGAACTTCTTGATCTGTGAGTTCATCTCACAGAGGTACAACCTCTGCTCAAGAAGCAGTTTGCTAACACTCTTTTCGGGAATCTGCAAGTGATATTTGGGAGCCTATTGGGGCCCATGGTGATAAAGGAAAATATCCTCACATAATAACTAAGAGAAGCTTTCTGAGCAACTGCATTGCAAGGTGAATGAACCACAGAGTTACACGTTTCTCTTCAGTGATCAGTTGTTAGCACAGTTTTCTGGAACTCTGAATAGCACTTCATCGCGCAATGAACATTACGTGACAAAGGAAATATCCACAGAAAACACTAGAAAGAAGCTTTCTTAGAAACTTGGTGATGTGTGAATTCATCTCACAGAGTTACCCTTATGTTTCGTGGAGCAGTCCATACAACTGTCTTTGAGGAATCTGAGAAGGGCTTTTTGGATCACATTGAGGCCTACGCTGATAAAGGAAATTTCACGTTCAAAACGTGAAAGAAGGCTTTCGAGAAACTTCTTTCTGATCTGTGAGTTCATCTCACAGAGTTACAACCTCTGCCTCAAGAAGCAGTTTGCTAACACTCTTTTCGTGGAATCTGCAAAGTGATATTTGGGAGCCTATTGGGGCCATGGTGATAAAGGAAATCTCCTCAATACTAACTAAGGAGAAGCTTTTGAGAAACTGCAATTGCCAGTGTGAATGCAAATCACAGAGTTACACGTTTCTCTTCAGTGATCAGTTTGTTAGCCACAGTTTTCTGGAAATCTGCAATGAGATATTCATAGCGCGCAATGAAACATTACGTGACCAAAGGAAATATCCACAGATGAAAACTGAAAGAAGTGTCTTAGAAATCTTGGTGATGTTGAATTCATATCACAGAGTACACTTATTTTCTGGAGCAGTCCATTAACACTGTCTTGAGAATCTGGGGGCTTCTTTGGATCATTCATGAGGCCTACGCTGATAAAGGAAATTTCATCCGTTCAAAACGTGAAAGAAGCTTTCTGAGAACACTTCTTCTGATCTGTGAGTCACTCACAGAGTTACAACTCAGCCCTCAGAGAAGCAGTTGCAAACTCTTTCGTGGTATCTGCAAAGTATATTGGGAGCCTATTGGGGACCATGGTGATAAAGAATATTCCTCACATAATAACTCAAGAGAAGCTTTCTGAGAAACTGCATTGCCAGGTGTGGAATGCAATCACAGAGTTCACGTTCTCTTCAGTGTCAGTTTGTAGCACAGCTTTTCTGGAATCTGCATTAGATACTTCATGAGCGCAATGAAAATTACAGTGACAAAGGAAATATCCACAGATGAAAAACTAGACAGAACTTTCTAGAAACTTCTTGGTGAGTGTGGAATTACCCCACCGACTTACACTTATGTTTCGTGAGAGCAGTCATTAACATGTTCTTTGTGAGGCATCTGAGGGTAGAAGGGCTTCTTTGGATCACAATGAGGCCTACGCTGATCGAAGGAAATTTACATCCGCTTCAAAACGTGAAAAGAAGCTTCGAGAAACTCTTCTGATCTGTGGTTATCAAGGTACAACCTCTGCCTAAGAAGCAGTTTGCTAACACCTCTTTTCGTGGAATCTGCAAAGTGATATTTGGGAGCCTATTGGGGCCCAATGGTGTGATAAAGGAAATATCTCACATTAACTAACAAGAGAAGTTTCTGAGAAACCTGCATTGCCAAGTGGGAATGCAACTCACAGAGTTACACAGCTTCCGTGATCCGTTTGTTAGCCACAGTTTTCTGGAAAACTGCAATTAGATACTTCATAGCGCAATGACCATACAGTGACAAAGGAAAAATCCACAGATGAAAATAAGAAAGAAGCTTTCTTAGAAACTTTTGTGATGTGTGAATTCATCTCAAGAGTTACACTTATGTTTGTGGAGCAGTCCCATTTAACACGTCTTTGAGGAATCTGAGAAGGGCTTCTTTGGATCACATGAGGCCACGCTGATAAAGGAAATTTCATCCGTTCAAAACGTGAAAGAAGCTTTCTGGAAACTCTTTCTGATCTGTGAGTTCATCTCACAGAGTTACAACCTCTCCTCGAAGAAGCGGTTGCTAACACTCTTTTCGTGGAATCTGCAAAGTGATATTGGGAGCCTATGGGGCCCATGGTGATAAAGGAAATATCCCTACATAATAACTAAGAGAAGCTTTCTGAGAAACTGCAATGGCCAAGTGGAATGCAACTCACAGAGTACACGTTCTCTTCAGTGATCAGTTTTGTTAGCACAGTTTTACTGGAAATCTGCAATGTAGATACTTCAGAGCGCAATGAACATTTACAGTGACAAAGGAAAGATCCACAGACGAAACCACTCGAAAGAAGCTTTCTTAGAAACTTTCTTGGTGATGGTGTGAATTCATCTCACAGGTTACACTTATGTTTCGTGGAGCAGCCCATTAAACACTGTCTTGAGGGAATCTGAGGAAGGGGCTTCGTTTTGGATCACATTGAGGCCTACGCTGATAAAGGAAATTCATCCGTTCAAAACGTGAAAGAAGCTTTCTGAGAAACGTCTTTTATCTGTGAGTTCATCTCACAGAGTTACAACCTCTGCCATCAAGAAGCAGTTTGACTAACACTCTTTTCGTGGAATCTGACAAAGTGATATTGGGAGCCTATTGGGGCCATGGTGATAAAGGAAATATCCTCACATAATAACTAAAAGAGAAGCTTCTGAGAAAACTGCATTGCCAGTGTGAATGCAACTCACAGAGTACACGTGTTCTTTCAGTGCTCAGTTGTTAGCACAGTTTTCTGGAAATCTGCAATGAGATAATTCTAACGCATGAATAATAAGAGACAAAGGAAATATCCACAGATGAAAACTAGAAAGAAGCTCTTTAGGAAACTTCTTGGTGATGTGTGAATTCATCTCACAGAGTTACACTTGTTTCGTGGAGCAGTCCATTAACACGGTCTTTGAGGAATTGAGAAGGGCTTCTTTGGATCACATGAGGCTACGCTGATAAGGAAATTTCATCCATTAAAACGTGAAGAAGTTCTGAGGAACTCTTTCTGATCTGTGAGTTCATCTCACAGAGTTACAAACTTGCCTCAAGAAGCAGTTTGCTAACACTCTTTTCGTGGAATCTGCAAAGTGATATTTGGGAGCTATTGGGGCCCATGGTGATAAAGAAATATCCCTCACATAATAACTAAAGAGAAGCTTTCTGAGAAACTGCATTGCCAAGTGTGAATGCAACTCACAGAGTACAGTTTCTTCAGGATACCAGTTTGTAGCACAGTTTTCTGGAAATCTGCAATTAGATACTTCATAGCGACAAGAACATTACGTGACAAAGGAAATATCCACAGATGAAAACTAGAAGAAGCTTTCTTAGAAACTTCTTGGTGATGTGTAATTCATCTCACAGAGTTACACTATGTTTCGTGGCAGCGTCCATTAACACTGTCTTTGAGGGAATCTGAGGAGGCTTCTTTGGATCACATTGAGGCCTACGATGAAAAGGAAATTCATCCGTTCAAAACGTGAAAGAAGCTTTCTGAGAAACTTCTTTCTGATCTGTGAGTTCATCACAGAGTTAACAACTGCTGCTCAAGAAGCAGTTTGCTAACACTCTTTTCGTGGAATCTGCAAAGTGATATTGGGAGGCCTATGGGGACCATGGTGATTAAAGGACATATCCTCACATAATAACTAAAGAGAGCTTCTATGAGAAACTGCATTGCCAAGTGTGAATGCAACTCACAGAGTTACACGTTTATCTTCAGTGATCAGTTTGTTAGCACAGTTTTCTGGAAATCTGCAATAGATATTCAAGCGCAATGAACATTCAGTGACAAAGGAAATATCCACAGTGAAAACGAAAAAGAAGCTTTCTAGAAACTTCTTGGTGAGTGTGAAATTCATCTCACAGAGTACAACATGTTTCGTGGAGCAGTCCATTAACACTGTCTTTGAGGAATCTGAGAAGGCTTCTTTGGATCACCTGAGGCCTACGCTGATAAGGAAATTTCATCCGTTCAAAACGTGAAAGAAGTTCTGAGAAACTTCTTTCTGATCTGTGAGTTCATCTCACAGAGTTACAACCTCTGCCTCAAGAAGCAGTTTGCTTAACCCTTTTGTGGAATCTGCCAAAGTGATATTTGGCGAGCCTATTGGGGCCCATGGTGATAAAGGAAATATCCTCACATAATAATACAGAGAAAGCGTTACTGAGAAAACTGCATTGCCAAGTGTGAATGCAACTCACAGAGTTAGCAAGTTTCTCTCAGTGATCAGTTTGTTAGCACAGTTTTTGGAACTCGCATTGAGGTACTTCATAGCGCAAAACATTACAGTGACAAAAGGGAATATCCAACAGATGAAAACTAGAAAAGAAGTTCTTGAAACTTCTTGGTGATGTGGAATCATCTCACAGAGTTACACTTATTTCGTGGAGCAGTCCATTAAAACACTGTCTTTGAGGAATCTGAGAAGGGTTTTTGGATCACATTGAGGCCTACGCTGATAAAGGAAATTCATCCGTTCAAAAACGTGAAAGAAGCTTTGAGAACTTCTTCTCGATCTGTGAGTTCATCTCACAGAAGTTACAACCTCTGCTCAAGAAGCAGTTTGCTAACACTCTTTCGTGGAATCTGCAAAGTGATATTTGGGAGCCTATTGGGGCCCATGGTGATAAAGGAAATATCCTCACATAATAACTAAAGAGAAGCTTTCTGAGAAACTGCATGCCAGGGTGAATGCAACTCACAGAGTTACACGTTCTCCTTCAGTGATCAGTTGTTAGCACAGTTTGCTGAAATATCCAATTAGATACTTCATAGCGCAATGAAACATTACAGTGACAAAGGAAATATCCACAGATGAAAACTAGAAAGAAGCTTTTAGAAACTTCTTGGTGATTGTGAATTCATCTCACAGAGTTACACTTATGTTTGTGGAGCAGTCCATTAACACGTTTTGGGAATCTGAGACGGGCTTCTTTGGATCACATTGAGGCCTACGCTGATAAAGGAAATTCATCCGTTCAAAAGTGAAAGAAGCTTTCTGAGAAACTTCTTTCTGATCTGTGAGTTCATCTCACAGAGTTACAACCTCTGCCTCAAGAAGCAGTTTGCTAACACTCTTTTCGTGGAATCTGCAAAGTGATATTTGGGAGCCTATTGGGGCCCATGGTGATAAAGGAAAAATATCCTCACATAATAACTAAAGAGAAGCTTTCTGAGAAATGCATTGCCAGTGTGAATGCAACTCACAGAGTTACACGTTTCTCTTCAGTGATCAGTTTGTTAGACACAGTTTTCTGGAAATCTGCAATAGATACTTCATAGCGCAAGAACATTACAGTGACAAAGGAAATATCCACAGATGAAAACTAGAAAGAAGCTTCTTTAGAAACTCTTGGTGATGTGTGAATTCATCTCACAGAGTTACAGTTAGTTTCGTGGAGCAGTCCATTAAACACTGTCTTTGAGGAATTGAAGAAGGGCTTCTTTGGATCACATTGAGGCCTACGTGATAAAGGAAATTTCATCCGTTCAAAACGTGAAAGAAGCTTTGCTGAGAAAACTTCTTTCTGATCTGTGAGTTCATCTCACAGAGTTAAAACTCTGCCTCAAGAAGCAGTTTGCTAACACTCTTTTCGTGAATCTGCAAAGTGATATTTGGGAGCCTATGGGGCCCATGGTGATAAAGGAAATATCCCACTAATAACTAAAGAGAAGCTTTCTGAGAAAAACTGCATTGCCAAGTGTGAATGCAACTCACAGAGTTACAAGTTTCTCTCAGTGATCAGTTGTTAGACAGTTTTCTGGGAAATCGCAATTAGATACTTCATAGCGCAATGAAATTACAGTGACAAAGGAAATATTCCACAGATGAAAACTAGAAAGCAAGCTTTTTAGAAACTCTTGGTGATGTGGGAATTCACCACAGATTACAACTTATGTTTGTGGAAAGTCCATTAACACGTCTTTGAGGAATCTGAGAAGGGCTTCTTGGATCACATTGAGGCCTACGCTGATAAAGGAAATTTCATCCGTTCAAAACGTGAAAGAGCTTCTGAGAAACTTCTTCTGATCTGTGAGTCATCTCACAGAGTTACAACCTCTGCCTCAAGAAGCAGTTTGCTAACACTTTTGGAATCTGCAAAGTGATATTTGGGACCTATTGGGGCCCATGGTGGATAAAGGAAATATCCTCACTAATAACTAAAGAGAAGCTTTCTGAGAAACTGCATTGCCAAGTGTGCAACTCACAGAGTTACACGTTTCTCTTCAGTGATAGTTTGGTAGCCACAGTTTTCTGGAAATCTGCAATTAGATACTTCATAGCGCAATGAATTACAGTGACAAAGGGAAATATCCACAGATGAAACTAGGAAAGAAGCTTTCTTAGAAACTTTTGGTGATGTGTGAATTCATCTCCAGATTACACTTATGTTTCGTGGAGCAGTCATTAACACTGTCTTTGAGGAACTGAGAAGGGCTTCCTTGGATCACATTTGAGGCCTACGCTGATAAAGGAAATTTCATCCGTTCAAAACGTGAAAGAAGCTTTCTGAGAAACTTCTTTCTGATCTGTGAGTTCATCTCACAGAGTTACAAACCTAGCCTCAAGAAGCAGTTTGCTAACACTTTTCGTGGAATCTGCAAATGATATTTGGGGCCTATTGGGGCCCATGGTGTAAAGGAAATCTCCTCACATAATAACTAAAAGAGAAGCTTTTGAGAAACGATTGCCAGTGTGAATGCAACTCACAGAGTTACACGTTTCTTCAGTGATCAGTTGTTAGCCACAGTTTTCGGAAATTGCAATAGATACTTATAGCCGCAATGAACATTACAGTGACAAAGGAAAATATCCACAGATGAAACTAGAAAGAAGCTTCTTAGAAACTTCTTGGTGATGTGTGAATTCAATCTCACAGAGTTACCTATGTTTCGTGGAGCAGTCCATTAACACTGTCTTTGAGGAATCTGAGAAGGGCTTCTTTGGATCACATTGAGGCCTACGCTGATAAAGGAAATTCATCCGTTCAAAAGTGAAAGAACTTTCTGAGAAACTCTTTCTGATCTGTGAGTTCATCTCACAGGTTACACTCTGCCTCAAGAAGCAGTTTGCTAACACTCTTTTTCGTGATCGCAATAGTGATATTGGGAGCCTATTGGCCCATGGTGATAAAGGAAATACTCATCAATAAACTAAAGAGAAGCTTCTGAGAAATGGCATGCCAAGTGTGAATGCAACTCACAGAGTTACACGTTTCTCTTCAGTGATCAGTTTGTTAGCACAGTTTTCATGGAAACTCAATTAGATACTTCATAGCAGAATGAACGTTACAGTGACAAAGGAAATATCCACAGATGAAAACTAGAAAGAGCTTCTTAGAAACTTCTTGGTGAGTGTGAATTCCATCTCACAGAGTTACACTTATGTTTCGGGAGCAGTCATTAACACTGTCTTTGAGGAATCTGAGAAGGGCTTCTTTTGGATCACATTGAGGCCTTAGGTGATAAAGGAAATTTCATAACGTTCAAACGTGAAAGAAGCTTCTGAGAAAACTTCTTTCTGATCTGTGAGTTCATCTCACCAGAGTTTACAACTCTGCCTCAAGAAGCAGTTGCCTTAACACTCTTTTCGTGGAAAGGCACAAAGTGATAGTTGGGAGCCTATATGGGGCCCATGGTGATAAAGGAAATATCCTCACATAATAACTAAAGGAAGCTTTCTGAGAAACTGCATTGCCAAGTGTGAATGCAAATCACAGAGTTACACGTTTCTTCAGTGATCAGTTTGTTAGCACAGTTTTCTGGAAATCTGCAATTAGATACTTCATAGCGCAATGAACATTACAGTGACAAAGGACAATATGTGAACAGATGACAATAGAAAGAAGCTTTCTTAGAAACTTCTTGGATGATGGTGAATTCATCTCACAGAGTTACATTATGTTTCGTGGAGCGCCATTAACACTGTCTTGAGGAATCTGAGAGGGCTTCTTTGGATCACATGAGGCCTACGCTGATAAAGGAAATTTCATCCGTTCAAAAACGTGAACGAAGCGTTTGAAGAAACTTCTTTGATCTGTGAGTTCATCTAACAGAGTATACACCTCTGCCTCAAGAAGCAGTTTGCTAACACCTTTTCGTGGAATCTGCAAAGTGATATTTGGGAGCCTATTGGGGCCCAAGGTGATAAAGGAAATACCTCACAAATAACTAAAGAGAAGCTTTAGAGAAACTGCCTTGCCAAGTGTGAATTGCAACTCACAGAGTCCACGTTTCTCTTCAGTGATCAGTTGTTAGCACAGTTTTCTGGAAATCTGCAATTAGATACTTCATAGCGCAATGAACATTACAGTGACAAAGGAAATATCCACAGATGAAAACTAGAAAGAAGCTTTCTTTAGAAACTTCTTGGTGATGTGTGAATTCATCTCACAGAGTTACACTTATGTTTCGTGGAGCAGTCCATTAAACACTGTCTTTGAGGAATCTGAGAAGGGCTTCTTTGGATCACATTGAGGCCTACGCTGATAAAGGAAATTTCATCCCGTTCAAAACGTGAAAGAAGCTTTCTGAGAAACTTCTTTCTGATCTGTGAGTTCATCTCACAGAGTTACAACCTCTGCCTCAAGAAGCAGTTTGCTAACACTCTTTTCGTGGAATCTGCAAAGTGATATTTGGGAGCCTATGGGGCCCATGGTGATAAAGGAAATATCCTCACATAATAACTAAAGAGAAGCTTTCTGAAATACTGCATCGCCAAGTGTGAATGCAACTCACAGAGTTACACGTTTCTCTTCAGTGATCAGTTTGTTAGCACAGTTTTCTGGAAATCTGCAATTAGATACTTCATAGCGCAATGAACATTACAGTGACAAGGAAATATCCACAGATGAAAACTAGAAAGAAGCTTTCTTAGAAACTTCTTGGTGATGTGTGAATTCATCTCACAGAGTTACACTTATGTTTCGTGGAGCAGTCCATTAACACTGTCTTTGAGGAATCTGAGAAGGGCTTCTTTGGATCATTGAGGCCTACGCTGATAAAGGAAATTTCATCCGTTCAAAACGTGAAAGAAGCTTTCTGAGAAACTTCTTTCTGATCTGTGAGTTCATCTCACAGAGTTACAACCTCTGCCTCAAGAAGCAGTTTGCTAACACTCTTTTCGTGGAATCTGCAAAGTGATATTTGGGAGCCTATGGGGCCCATGGTGATAAGGAAATATCCTCACATAATAACTAAAGAGAAGCTTTCTGAGAAACTGCATTGCCAGTGTGAATGCAACCACAGAGTTACACGTCTCTTCAGTGATCAGTTTGTTAGCACAGTTTTCTGGAAATCTGCAATTAGATACTTCATAGCGCAATAACATTACAGTGACAAAGGAAATATCCACAGATGAAAACTAGAAAGAAGCTTTCTTGAAACTTCTTGGTGATGTGTGAATTCATCTCACAGAGTTACACTTATGTTTCGTGGAGCAGTCCATTAACACTGTCTTTGAGGAATCTGAGAAGGGCTTCTTTGGATCACATTGAGGCCTACGCTGATAAAGGAAATTTCATCCGTTCAAACGTGAAAGAAGCTTTCTGAGAAACTTCTTTCTCATCTGTGAGTTCATCTCACAGAGTTACAACCTCTGCCTCAAGAAGCAGTTTGCTAACACTCTTTTCGTGGAATCTGCAAAGTGATATTTGGGAGCCTATTGGGGCCCATGGGGTGATAAAGGAAATATCCTCACATAATAACTAAAGAGAAGCTTTCTGAGAAACTGCATTGCCATGTGTGAATGCAACTCAAGAGTTACGCCAGTGTTTTTTGGAGCCGTTTCTTAGGGAGCTGTTTCCGTGGATTCTGAGAAGTGATATTTCAGATAGCTTTAGAAGAATAGAAGGAGAAAGGATATATCCTTCAAGCAGAAAGCGGAACCAAGCTTTCTGAGAAAACTGCTTTGTGATATGTGAATTCATTTCACAGTGTTCTATCACCCTTTCCGGGGGAGTTTCCTAGCACTCATTTTGAGGAATCTCAGATGTGATGTCTTGGATATCGTTTGAATCGCATGCTGAATAGGAACTCTCCTCAGAGAAACCTGCAGAGAAGCCTCTCAAAAACTTCTTTGTTGTGGGTGAATTCAGCCCACAGATGTCCATCATTGTTTCCACTGAGAAACTTGCTAGCAGAATTTTCGCAGAATCTGCAATAGGACACACGGTGGCGCTCCAAGACCACAAATAACCCTGTCTTACTAAAGAAAGAAGCTTTCTGAGAAACCGCTTTGTGATGTGTGAATTCAACTCACTAAGTTGCAGCTGTATGTCGTGGGGCCGTGGCCTAGGCCTATTTGTGTGGAATCTGAGAACAGATATTCCCGATCCCTTTGAAAACAATGGGGCCAATGGAAACATCTTCCAATAAAAATGAGAAAGAAGCTTTCTGAGAAACTTCGTTCTGATCTGTGAGTTCATCTCACAGAGTTACAACCTCTGCCTCAAGAAGCAGTTTGCTAACACTCTTTTCGTGGAATCTGCAAAGTGATATTTGGGAGCCTATTAGGGCCCATGGTGATAAAGGAAATAGCCTCACATACTAACTAAAGAGAAGCTTTCTGAGAAACTGCATTGCCAAGTGTGAATGCAACTCACAGAGTTACACGTTTCTCTTCAGTGATCAGTTTGTTAGCACAGTTTTCTGGAAATCTGCAATTAGATACTTCATAGCGTAATGAACATTACAGTGACAAAGGAAATATCCACAGATGAAAACTAGAAAGAAGCTTTCTTAGAAACTTCTTGGTGATGTGTGAATTCATCTCACAGAGTTACACTTATGTTTCGTGGAGCAGTCCATTAACACTGTCTTTGAGGAATCTGAGAAGGGCTTCTTTGGATCACATTGAGGCCTAGGCTGATAAAGGAAATTTCATCCGTTCAAAACGTGAAAGAAGCTTTCTGAGAAACTTCTTTCTGATCTGTGAGTTCATCTCACAGAGTTACAACCTCTGCCTCAAGAAGCAGTTTGCTAACACTCTTTTCGTGGAATCTGCAAAGTGATATTTGGGAGCCTATTGGGGCCCATGGTGATAAAGGAAATATCCTCACATAATAACTAAAGAGAAGCTTTCTGAGAAACTGCATTGCCAAGTATGAATGCAACTCACAGAGTTACACGTTTCTCTTCAGTGATCAGTTTGTTAGCACAGTTTTCTGGAAATCTGCAATTAGATACTTCATAGCGCAATGAACATTACAGTGACAAAGGAAATATCCACAGATGAAAACTAGAAAGAAGCTTTCTTAGAAACTTCTTGGTGATGTGTGAATTCATCTCACAGAGTTACACTTATGTTTCGTGGAGCAGTCCATTAACACTGTCTTTGAGGAATCTGAGAAGGGCTTCTTTGGATCACATTGAGGCCTTCGCTGATAAGGAAATTTCATCCGTTCAAAACGTGAAAGAAGCTTTCTGAGAAACTTCTTTCTCATCTGTGAGTTCATCTCACAGAGTTACAACCTCTGCCTCAAGAAGCAGTTTGCTAACACTCTTTTCGTGGAATCTGCAAAGTGATATTTGGGAGCCTATTGGGGCCCATGGTGATAAAGGAAATATCCTCACATAATAACTAAAGAGAAGCTTTCTGAGAAACTGCATTGCCAAGTGTGAATGCAACTCACAGAGTGACACGTTTCTCTTCAGTGATCAGTTTGTTAGCACAGTTTTCTGGAAATCTGCAATGAGATACTTCATAGCGCAATGAACATTACAGTGACAAAGGAAATATCCACAGATGAAAACTAGAAAGAAGCTTTCTTTGAAACTTCTTGGTGATGTGTGAATTCATCTCACAGAGTTACACTTATGTTTCGTGGAGCAGTCCATTAACACTGTCTTTGAGGAATCTGAGAAGGGCTTCTTTGGATCACATTGAGGCCTACGCTGATAAAGGAAATTTCATCCGTTCAAAACGTGAAAGAAGCTTTCTGAGAAACTTCTTTCTCATCTGTGAGTTCATCTCACAGAGTTACAACCTCTGCCTCAAGAAGCAGTTTGCTAACACTCTTTTCGTGGAATCTGCAAAGTGATATTTGGGAGCCTATTGGGGCCCATGGTGATAAAGGAAATATCCTCACATAATAACTAAAGAGAAGCTTTCTGAGAAACTGCATTGCCATGTGTGAATGCAACTCACAGAGTTACGCCAGTGTTTTTTGGAGCCGTTTCTTAGGGCTGTTTCCGTGGATTCTGAGAAGTGATATTTCAGATAGCTTTGAAGAATAGAAGGAGAAAGGATATATCCTTCAAGAGAAAGCGGAACCAAGCTTTCTGAGAAACTGCTTTGTGATATGTGAATTCATTTCACAGTGTTCTATCACCCTTTCTCGGGGGAGTTTCCTAGCACTCATTTTGAGGAATCTCAGATGTGATGTCTTGGATATCGTTGAATCGCATGCTGAATAAGGAACTCTCCTCAGAGAAACCTGCAGAGAAGCCTTCTCAAAAACTTCTTTGTTGTGGGTGAATTCAGCCCACAGATGTCCATCATTGTTTCCACTGAGAAACTTGCTAGCAGAATTTTCGCAGAATCTGCAATAGGACACACGGTGGCGCTCCAAGACCACAAATAACCCTGTCTTACTAAAGAAAGAAGCTTTCTGAGAAACCGCTTTGTGATGTGTGAATTCAACTCACTAAGTTGCAGCTGTATGTCGTGGGGCCGTGGCCTAGGCCTATTTGTGTGGAATCTGAGAACAGATATTCCCGATCCCTTTGAAAACAATGGGGCCAATGGAAACATCTTCCAATAAAAATGAGAAAGAAGCTTTCTGAGAAACTTCGTTCTGATCTGTGAGTTCATCTCACAGAGTTACAACCTCTGCCTCAAGAAGCAGTTTGCTAACACTCTTTTCGTGGAATCTGCAAAGTGATATTTGGGAGCCTATTAGGGCCCATGGTGATAAAGGAAATAGCCTCACATACTAACTAAAGAGAAGCTTTCTGAGAAACTGCATTGCCAAGTGTGAATGCAACTCACAGAGTTACACGTTTCTCTTCAGTGATCAGTTTGTTAGCACAGTTTTCTGGAAATCTGCAATTAGATACTTCATAGCGTAATGAACATTACAGTGACAAAGGAAATATCCACAGATGAAAACTAGAAAGAAGCTTTCTTAGAAACTTCTTGGTGATGTGTGAATTCATCTCACAGAGTTACACTTATGTTTCGTGGAGCAGTCCATTAACACTGTCTTTGAGGAATCTGAGAAGGGCTTCTTTGGATCACATTGAGGCCTAGGCTGATAAAGGAAATTTCATCCGTTCAAAACGTGAAAGAAGCTTTCTGAGAAACTTCTTTCTGATCTGTGAGTTCATCTCACAGAGTTACAAACCCTGCCTCAAGAAGCAGTTTGCTAACACTCTTTTCGTGGAATCTGCAAAGTGATATTTGGGAGCCTATTGGGGCCCATGGTGATAAAGGAAATATCCTCACATAATAACTAAAGAGAAGCTTTCTGAGAAACTGCATTGCCAAGTGTGAATGCAACTCACAGAGTTACACGTTTCTCTTCAGTGATCAGTTTGTTAGCACAGTTTTCTGGAAATCTGCAATTAGATACTTCATAGCGCAATGAACATTACAGTGACAAAGGAAATATCCACAGATGAAAACTAGAAAGAAGCTTTCTTAGAAACTTCTTGGTGATGTGTGAATTCATCTCACAGAGTTACACTTATGTTTCGTGGAGCTGTCCATTAACACTGTCTTTGAGGAATCTGAGAAGGGCTTCTTTGGATCACATTGAGGCCTACGCTGATAAAGGAAATTTCATCCGTTCAAAACGTGAAAGAAGCTTTCTGAGAAACTTCTTTCTGATCTGTGAGTTCATCTCACAGAGTTACAACCTCTGCCTCAAGAAGCAGTTTGCTAACACTCTTTTCGTGGAATCTGCAAAGTGATATTTGGGAGCCTATTGGGGCCCATGGTGATAAAGGAAATATCCTCACATAATAACTAAAGAGAAGCTTTCTGAGAAACTGCATTGCCAAGTGTGAATGCAACTCACAGAGTTACACGTTTCTCTTCAGTGATCAGTTTGTTAGCACAGTTTTCTGGAAATCTGCAATTAGATACTTCATAGCGCAATGAACATTACAGTGACAAAGGAAATATCCACAGATGAAAACTAGAAAGAAGCTTTCTTAGAAACTTCTTGGTGATGTGTGAATTCATCTCACAGAGTTACACTTATGTTTCGTGGAGCAGTCCATTAACACTGTCTTTGAGGAATCTGAGAAGGGCTTCTTTGGATCACATTGAGGCCTACGCTGATAAAGGAAATTTCATCCGTTCAAAACGTGAAAGAAACTTTCTGAAAAACTTCTCTCTGATCTGTGCGTTCATCTCACAGAGTTACAACCTCTGCCTCAAGAAGCAGTTTTGCTAACACTCTTTTCGTGGAATCTGCAAAGTGATATTTGGGAGCTTATTGGGGCCCATGGTGATAAAGGAAATAGCCTCACATAATAACTAAAGAGAAGCTTTCTGAGAAACTGCATTGCCAAGTGTGAATGCAACTCACAGAGTTACACGTTTCTCTTCAGTGATCAGTTTGTTAGCACAGTTTTCTGGAAATCTGCAATTAGATACTTCATAGCGCAATGAACATTACAGTGACAAAGGAAATATCCACAGATGAAAACTAGAAAGAAGCTTTCTTAGAAACTTCTTGGTGATGTGTGAATTCATCTCACAGAGTTACACTTATGTTTCGTGGAGCAGTCCATTAACACTGTCTTTGAGGAATCTGAGAAGGGCTTCTTTGGATCACATTGAGGCCTACGCTGATAAAGGAAATTTCATCCGTTCAAAACGTGAAAGAAGCTTTCTGAAAAACTTCTTTCTGATCTGTGAGTTCATCTCACAGAGTTACAACCTCTGCCTCAAGAAGCAGTTTGCTAACACTCTTTTCGTGGAATCTGCAAAGTGATATTTGGGAGCCTATTGGGGCCCATGGTGATAAAGGAAATATCCTCACATAATAACTAAAGAGAAGCTTTCTGAGAAACTGCATTGCCATGTGTGAATGCAACTCACAGAGTTACGCCAGTGTTTTTTGGAGCCGTTTCTTAGGGCTGTTTCCGTGGATTCTGAGAAGTGATATTTCAGATAGCTTTGAAGAATAGAAGGAGAAAGGATATATCCTTCAAGAGAAAGCGGAACCAAGCTTTCTGAGAAACTGCTTTGTGATATGTGAATTCATTTCACAGTGTTCTATCACCCTTTCTCGGGGGAGTTTCCTAGCACTCATTTTGAGGAATCTCAGATGTGATGTCTTGGATATCGTTGAATCGCATGCTGAATAAGGAACTCTCCTCAGAGAAACCTGCAGAGAAGCCTTCTCAAAAACTTCTTTGTTGTGGGTGAATTCAGCCCACAGATGTCCATCATTGTTTCCACTGAGAAACTTGCTAGCAGAATTTTCGCAGAATCTGCAATAGGACACACGGTGGCGCTCCAAGACCACAAATAACCCTGTCTTACTAAAGAAAGAAGCTTTCTGAGAAACCGCTTTGTGATGTGTGAATTCAACTCACTAAGTTGCAGCTGTATGTCGTGGGGCCGTGGCCTAGGCCTATTTGTGTGGAATCTGAGAACAGATATTCCCGATCCCTTTGAAAACAATGGGGCCAATGGAAACATCTTCCAATAAAAATGAGAAAGAAGCTTTCTGAGAAACTTCGTTCTGATCTGTGAGTTCATCTCACAGAGTTACAACCTCTGCCTCAAGAAGCAGTTTGCTAACACTCTTTTCGTGGAATCTGCAAAGTGATATTTGGGAGCCTATTAGGGCCCATGGTGATAAAGGAAATAGCCTCACATACTAACTAAAGAGAAGCTTTCTGAGAAACTGCATTGCCAAGTGTGAATGCAACTCACAGAGTTACACGTTTCTCTTCAGTGATCAGTTTGTTAGCACAGTTTTCTGGAAATCTGCAATTAGATACTTCATAGCGTAATGAACATTACAGTGACAAAGGAAATATCCACAGATGAAAACTAGAAAGAAGCTTTCTTAGAAACTTCTTGGTGATGTGTGAATTCATCTCACAGAGTTACACTTATGTTTCGTGGAGCAGTCCATTAACACTGTCTTTGAGGAATCTGAGAAGGGCTTCTTTGGATCACATTGAGGCCTAGGCTGATAAAGGAAATTTCATCCGTTCAAACGTGAAAGAAGCTTTCTGAGAAACTTCTTTCTGATCTGTGAGTTCATCTCACAGAGTTACAACCTCTGCCTCAAGAAGCAGTTTGCTAACACTCTTTTCGTGGAATCTGCAAAGTGATATTTGGGAGCCTATTGGGGCCCATGGTGATAAAGGAAATATCCTCACATAATAACTAAAGAGAAGCTTTCTGAGAAACTGCATTGCCAAGTGTGAATGCAACTCACAGAGTTACACGTTTCTCTTCAGTGATCAGTTTGTTAGCACAGTTTTCTGGAAATCTGCAATTAGATACTTCATAGCGCAATGAACATTACAGTGACAAAGGAAATATCCACAGATGAAAACTAGAAAGAAGCTTTCTTAGAAACTTCTTGGTGATGTGTGAATTCATCTCACAGAGTTACACTTATGTTTCGTGGAGCAGTCCATTAACACTGTCTTTGAGGAATCTGAGAAGGGCTTCTTTGGATCACATTGAGGCCTACGCTGATAAAGGAAATTTCATCCGTTCAAAACGTGAAAGAAGCTTTCTGAGAAACTTCTTTCTGATCTGTGAGTTCATCTCACAGAGTTACAACCTCTGCCTCAAGAAGCAGTTTGCTAACACTCTTTTCGTGGAATCTGCAAAGTGATATTTGGGAGCCTATTGGGGCCCATGGTGATAAAGGAAATATCCTCACATAATAACTAAAGAGAAGCTTTCTGAGAAACTGCATTGCCAAGTGTGAATGCAACTCACAGAGTGACACGTTTCTCTTCAGTGATCAGTTTGTTAGCACAGTTTTCTGGAAATCTGCAATGAGATACTTCATAGCGCAATGAACATTACAGTGACAAAGGAAATATCCACAGATGAAAACTAGAAAGAAGCTTTCTTTGAAACTTCTTGGTGATGTGTGAATTCATCTCACAGAGTTACACTTATGTTTCGTGGAGCAGTCCATTAACACTGTCTTTGAGGAATCTGAGAAGGGCTTCTTTGGATCACATTGAGGCCTACGCTGATAAAGGAAATTTCATCCGTTCAAAACGTGAAAGAAGCTTTCTGAGAAACTTCTTTCTGATCTGTGAGTTCATCTCACAGAGTTACAACCTCTGCCTCAAGAAGCAGTTTGCTAACACTCTTTTCGTGGAATCTGCAAAGTGATATTTGGGAGCCTATTGGGGCCCATGGTGATAAAGGAAATATCCTCACATAATAACTAAAGAGAAGCTTTCTGAGAAACTGCATTGCCAAGTGTGAATGCAACTCACAGAGGTACACGTTTCTCTTCAGTGATCAGTTTGTTAGCACAGTTTTCTGGAAATCTGCAATGAGATACTTCATAGCGCAATGAACATTACAGTGACAAAGGAAATATCCACAGATGAAAACTAGAAAGAAGCTTTCTTAGAAACTTCTTGGTGATGTGTGAATTCATCTCACAGAGTTACACTTATGTTTCGTGGAGCAGTCCATTAACACTGTCTTTGAGGAATCTGAGAAGGGCTTCTTTGGATCACATTGAGGCCTACGCTGATAAAGGAAATTTCATCCGTTCAAAACGTGAAAGAAGCTTTCTGAAAACTTCTTTCTGATCTGTGAGTTCATCTCACAGAGTTACAACCTCTGCCTCAAGAAGCAGTTTGCTAACACTCTTTTCGTGGAATCTGCAAAGTGATATTTGGGAGCCTATTGGGGCCCATGGTGATAAAGGAAATATCCTCACATAATAACTAAAGAGAAGCTTTCTGAGAAACTGCATTGCCAAGTGTGAATGCAACTCACAGAGTTACACGTTTCTCTTCAGTGATCAGTTTGTTAGCACAGTTTTCTGGAAATCTGCAATGAGATACTTCATAGCGCAATGAACATTACAGTGACAAAGGAAATATCCACAGATGAAAACTAGAAAGAAGCTTTCTTAGAAACTTCTTGGTGATGTGTGAATTCATCTCACAGAGTTACACTTATGTTTCGTGGAGCAGTCCATTAACACTGTCTTTGAGGAATCTGAGAAGGGCTTCTTTGGATCACATTGAGGCCTACGCTGATAAAGGAAATTTCATCCGTTCAAAACGTGAAAGAAGCTTTCTGAGAAACTTCTTTCTGATCTGTGAGTTCATCTCACAGAGTTACAACCTCTGCCTCAAGAAGCAGTTTGCTAACACTCTTTTCGTGGAATCTGCAAAGTGATATTTGGGAGCCTATTGGGGCCCATGGTGATAAAGGAAATATCCTCACATAATAACTAAAGAGAAGCTTTCTGAGAAACTGCATTGCCAAGTGTGAATGCAACTCACAGAGTTACACGTTTCTCTTCAGTGATCAGTTTGTTAGCACAGTTTTCTGGAAATCTGCAATGAGATACTTCATAGCGCAATGAACATTACAGTGACAAAGGAAATATCCACAGATGAAAACTAGAAAGAAGCTTTCTTAGAAACTTCTTGGTGATGTGTGAATTCATCTCACAGAGTTACACTTATGTTTCGTGGAGCAGTCCATTAACACTGTCTTTGAGGAATCTGAGAAGGGCTTCTTTGGATCACATTGAGGCCTACGCTGATAAAGGAAATTTCATCCGTTCAAAACGTGAAAGAAGCTTTCTGAGAAACTTCTTTCTGATCTGTGAGTTCATCTCACAGAGTTACAACCTCTGCCTCAAGAAGCAGTTTGCTAACACTCTTTTCGTGGAATCTGCAAAGTGATATTTGGGAGCCTATTGGGGCCCATGGTGATAAAGGAAATATCCTCACATAATAACTAAAGAGAAGCTTTCTGAGAAACTGCATTGCCAAGTGTGAATGCAACTCACAGAGTTACACGTTTCTCTTCAGTGATCAGTTTGTTAGCACAGTTTTCTGGAAATCTGCAATTAGATACTTCATAGCGCAATGAACATTACAGTGACAAAGGAAATATCCACAGATGAAAACTAGAAAGAAGCTTTCTTAGAAACTTCTTGGTGATGTGTGAATTCATCTCACAGAGTTACACTTATGTTTCGTGGAGCATGTCCATTAACACTGTCTTTGAGGAATCTGAGAAGGGCTTCTTTGGATCACATTGAGGCCTACGCTGATAAAGGAAATTTCATCCGTTCAAAACGTGAAAGAAGCTTTCTGAGAAACTTCTTTCTGATCTGTGAGTTCATCTCACAGAGTTACAACCTCTGCCTCAAGAAGCAGTTTGCTAACACTCTTTTCGTGGAATCTGCAAAGTGATATTTGGGAGCCTATTGGGGCCCATGGTGATAAAGGAAATATCCTCACATAATAACTAAAGAGAAGCTTTCTGAGAAACTGCATTGCCAAGTGTGAATGCAACTCACAGAGTTACACGTTTCTCTTCAGTGATCAGTTTGTTAGCACAGTTTTCTGGAAATCTGCAATGAGATACTTCATAGCGCAATGAACATTACAGTGACAAAGGAAATATCCACAGATGAAAACTAGAAAGAAGCTTTCTTTGAAACTTCTTGGTGATGTGTGAATTCATCTCACAGAGTTACACTTATGTTTCGTGGAGCAGTCCATTAACACTGTCTTTGAGGAATCTGAGAAGGGCTTCTTTGGATCACATTGAGGCCTACGCTGATAAAGGAAATTTCATCCGTTCAAAACGTGAAAGAAGCTTTCTGAGAAACTTCTTTCTGATCTGTGAGTTCATCTCACAGAGTTACAACCTCTGCCTCAAGAAGCAGTTTGCTAACACTCTTTTCGTGGAATCTGCAAAGTGATATTTGGGAGCCTATTGGGGCCCATGGTGATAAAGGAAATATCCTCACATAATAACTAAAGAGAAGCTTTCTGAGAAACTGCATTGCCAAGTGTGAATGCAACTCACAGAGTTACACGTTTCTCTTCAGTGATCAGTTTGTTAGCACAGTTTTCTGGAAATCTGCAATTAGATACTTCATAGCGCAATGAACATTACAGTGACAAAGGAATATCCACAGATGAAAACTAGAAAGAAGCTTTCTTAGAAACTTCTTGGTGATGTGTGAATTCATCTCACAGAGTTACACTTATGTTTCGTGGAGCAGTCCATTAACACTGTCTTTGAGGAATCTGAGAAGGGCTTCTTTGGATCACATTGAGGCCTACGCTGATAAAGGAAATTTCATCCGTTCAAAACGTGAAAGAAGCTTTCTGAGAAACTTCTTTCTGATCTGTGAGTTCATCTCACAGAGTTACAACCTCTGCCTCAAGAAGCAGTTTGCTAACACTCTTTTCGTGGAATCTGCAAAGTGATATTTGGGAGCCTATTGGGGCCCATGGTGATAAAGGAAATAGCCTCACATAATAACTAAAGAGAAGCTTTCTGAGAAACTGCATTGCCAAGTGTGAATGCAACTCACAGAGTTACACGTTTCTCTTCAGTGATCAGTTTGTTAGCACAGTTTTCTGGAAATCTGCAATTAGATACTTCATAGCGCAATGAACATTACAGTGACAAAGGAAATATCCACAGATGAAAACTAGAAAGAAGCTTTCTTAGAAACTTCTTGGTGATGTGTGAATTCATCTCACAGAGTTACACTTATGTTTCGTGGAGCAGTCCATTAACACTGTCTTTGAGGAATCTGAGAAGGGCTTCTTTGGATCACATTGAGGCCTACGCTGATAAAGGAAATTTCATCCGTTCAAAACGTGAAAGAAGCTTTCTGAAAAACTTCTTTCTGATCTGTGAGTTCATCTCACAGAGTTACAACCTCTGCCTCAAGAAGCAGTTTGCTAACACTCTTTTCGTGGAATCTGCAAAGTGATATTTGGGAGCCTATTGGGGCCCATGGTGATAAAGGAAATATCCTCACATAATAACTAAAGAGAAGCTTTCTGAGAAACTGCATTGCCATGTGTGAATGCAACTCACAGAGTTACGCCAGTGTTTTTTGGAGCCGTTTCTTAGGGCTGTTTCCGTGGATTCTGAGAAGTGATATTTCAGATAGCTTTGAAGAATAGAAGGAGAAAGGATATATCCTTCAAGAGAAAGCGGAACCAAGCTTTCTGAGAAAACTGCTTTGTGATATGTGAATTCATTTCACAGTGTTCTATCACCCTTTCTCGGGGGAGTTTCCTAGCACTCATTTTGAGGAATCTCAGATGTGATGTCTTGGATATCGTTGAATCGCATGCTGAATAAGGAACTCTCCTCAGAGAAACCTGCAGAGAAGCCTTCTCAAAAACTTCTTTGTTGTGGGTGAATTCAGCCCACAGATGTCCATCATTGTTTCCACTGAGAAACTTGCTAGCAGAATTTTCGCAGAATCTGCAATAGGACACACGGTGGCGCTCCAAGACCACAAATAACCCTGTCTTACTAAAGAAAGAAGCTTTCTGAGAAACCGCTTTGTGATGTGTGAATTCAACTCACTAAGTTGCAGCTGTATGTCGTGGGGCCGTGGCCTAGGCCTATTTGTGTGGAATCTGAGAACAGATATTCCCGATCCCTTTGAAAACAATGGGGCCAATGGAAACATCTTCCAATAAAAATGAGAAAGAAGCTTTCTGAGAAACTTCGTTCTGATCTGTGAGTTCATCTCACAGAGTTACAACCTCTGCCTCAAGAAGCAGTTTGCTAACACTCTTTTCGTGGAATCTGCAAAGTGATATTTGGGAGCCTATTAGGGCCCATGGTGATAAAGGAAATAGCCTCACATACTAACTAAAGAGAAGCTTTCTGAGAAACTGCATTGCCAAGTGTGAATGCAACTCACAGAGTTACACGTTTTCTCTTCAGTGATCAGTTGTTAGCACAGTTTTCTGGAAATCTGCAATTAGATACTTCATAGCGTAATGAACATTACAGTGACAAAGGAAATATCCACAGATGAAAACTAGAAAGAAGCTTCTTAGAAACTTCTTGGTGATGTGTGAATTCATCTCACAGAGTTACACTTATGTTTCGTGGAGCAGTCCATTAACACTGTCTTTGAGGAATCTGAGAAGGGCTTCTTTGGATCACATTGAGGCCTAGGCTGATAAAGGAAATTTCATCCGTTCAAAACGTGAAAGAAGCTTTCTGAGAACTTCTTTCTGATCTGTGAGTTCATCTCACAGAGTTACAACCTCTGCCTCAAGAAGCAGTTGCTAACACTCTTTTCGTGGATCTCTGCCAAAGTGATATTTGGGAGCCTATTGGGGCCAATGGTGATAAAGGAAAATCTACATAATAACTAAAGAGAAGCTTCTGAGAAACTGCATTGCCAATGTGGAATGCAACTCACAGAGTTACACGTTTCTCTCAGTGACAGTTTGTTAGCACAGTTTTTCGGAAATCTGCAATTAGATACTTCATAGCGCAATGAACATTACAGTGACAAAGGAAATATCACAGATGAAAACTAGAAAGAAGCTTTCTTAGAAACTTCTGGTGATGTGTGAATTCATCTCACAGAGGTACACTTATGTTTTCTGGAGCAGTCATAACACTGTCTTTGAGGAATCTGAGAAGGGCTTCTTTGGATCACATTGAGGCCTACGCTGATAAAGGAAATTTCATCCGTTCAAAACGTTGAAAGAAGCTTTCTGAGAAACTTTCTTTCTGATCTGTGAGTTCATCTCACAGAGTTACAACCTCTGCCTCAAGAAGCAGTTTGCTAACACTCTTTTCGTGGAATCTGCAAAGTGATATTTGGGAGCCTATTGGGGCCCATGGTGATAAAGGAAATATCCTCACATAATAACTAAAGAGAAGCTTTCTGAGAAACTGCATTGCCAAGTGTGAATGCAACTCACAGAGGTACACGTTTCTCTTCAGTGATCAGTTTGTTAGCACAGTTTTCTGGAAATCTGCAATGAGATACTTCATAGCGCAATGAACATTACAGTGACAAAGGAAATATCCACAGATGAAAACTAGAAAGAAGCTTTCTTTGAAACTTCTTGGTGATGTGTGAATTCATCTCACAGAGTTACACTTATGTTTCGTGGAGCAGTCCATTAACACTGTCTTTGAGGAATCTGAGAAGGGCTTCTTTGGATCACATTGAGGCCTACGCTGATAAAGGAAATTTCATCCGTTCAAAACGTGAAAGAAGCTTTCTGAGAAACTTCTTTCAGATCTGTGAGTTCATCTCACAGAGTTACAACCTCTGCCTCAAGAAGCAGTTTGCTAACACTCTTTTCGTGGAATCTGCAAAGTGATATTTGGGAGCCTATTGGGCCCCATGGTGATAAAGGAACTATTCCTCAATAATACTAAAGAGAAGCTTTTGAGAAAATTGCATTGCCAAGGGTGAATGCAAGTCACAGAGTGAGTGACAACGTTTCTTCAGTGATCAGTTTGTTAAGCACCAGTTTTGGACATCGGCAATTAGACTTCATAGCGCAATGAACATCCAGGCAAAGGGAATATCCACAGATGAAACTAGAAAAGAAGCGTGCTTAGAAAAAGCTTCTTCGGGGATGTGTGAATCATCTCCACAGAGTTACACTTATGTTTCGTGGAGGCAGTCCATTAACAACTGTCTTTTGAGGAATCTGAGACGGGGTATGAAGCATCTAATTGCAGATTTCGAAAACTGTGCTAACAAACTGATCACTGAAGAGAAACGTGTACTCGTGAGTTGCATTCACACTTGGCAATGCAGTTTCCAGAAAGCTTCTCTTAGTTATTATGTGAGGAGATTTCCTTATCACCTGGGCCCCAAGGTCTCCAAATATCACTTTGCAGAATTCCACGAAAAGAGTGTTAGCAAACTGCTTCTTGAGGCAGAGGTTGTAACTCTGTGGATGAACTCACAGAGAGAAGAAGTTTCTCAGAAAGCTTCTTTCACGTTTGAACGGATGAAATTCCTTTATCAGCGTAGGCCTCATGTGATCCAAAGAAGCCCTTCTCAGATCCCTCAAAGACAGTGTTAATGGACTGCTCCACGAAACATAAGTGTAACTCTGTGAGATGAATTCACACATCACCAAGAAGTTTCAAGAAAGCTTCTTTCTAGTTTTCATCTGTGGATATTTCCTTTGTCACGTAATGTTCATTGCGCTATGAAGTATTCATTGCAGATTTCCAGAAAACTGTGCTAACAAACTGATCACTGAAGAGAAACGTGTAACTCTGTGAGTTGCATTCACACTTGGCAATGCAGTTTCTCAGAAAGCTTCTCTTTAGTTTTATGTGAGGATATTTCCTTTATCACCATGGGCCCCAATAGGCTCCCAAATATCACTTTGCAGATTCCACGAAAAGAGTGTTAGCAAACTGCTTCTTGAGGCAGAGGTGTGTAACTCTGTGAGAGAACTCACAGATCGAAGAGTTTCTCAGAAAGCTTCTTTCACGTTTTGAACGGATGAATTTCCTTTATCAGCGTAGGCCTCAATGTGATCCAAAGAAGCCCTTCTCAGATTCCTCAAAGACAGTGTTAAGGAGACTCCACGAACATAGTGTAACTCTGTGAGATGAATTCAACATCACCAAGAAGTTTCTAAGAAGCTTCTTTCTAGTTTCATCTGGATATTTCCTTTGTCACTGTAATGTTCATTGCGCTATGAAGTATCTATTGCAGATTTCCAGAAAACTGTGCTAACAACTGATCCTGAGAGAAACGTGTAACTCTGTGAGTTGCATTCACACTTGGCAAGCAGTTTCCAGAAGCTCTCTTTAGTTATTATGTGAGGATATTTCCTTTATCACCATGGGCCCATAGGTCCCCAAATATCACTTTGAGATTCCACGAAAAGTGTTAGCAAACTGCTTCTTGAGGCAGAGGTTGTAACTCTGTGAGATTGAACTCACAGATAGAAAGAAGTTTCTCAGAAGCTTCTTTCACGTTTTGAACGGAGAATTTCCTTTATCAGCGTAGGCCTCAATGTGATCCAAAGAACCCTTCTCAGATTCCTCAAAGACAGGTAATGGACTGCTCCACGAAACATAAGTGTAACTCTGTGAGATGAATTCACACATCCCAAGAAGTTCTAAGAAAGCTTCTTTCTAGTTTTCATCTGTGGATATTTCCTTTGTCACTGTAATGTTCATTGCGCTATGAAGTATCTAATTGCAGATTCCAGAAAACTGTGCTAACAAACTGATCACTGAAGAGAAACGTGTAACTCTGTGAGTTGCATTCACACTTGGCAATGCAGTTTCTCAGAAAGCTTCTCTTTAGTTATTATGTGAGGTATTTCCTTTATCACCATGGGCTAATAGGCCAAATATCACTTTGCAGATTCCACGAAAGAGTGTTAGCAAAGCTTCTTGAGGCAGAGGTTGTACTCTGTGATGAACTCACAGATCAGAAAAGTTTTCCAAAAGCTTCTTTCATTTTTGAACGATGTTTCCATTGGCCCCATGTTTCAAGGCCGGGAATATCGTTCTCAGTTCCACCAAAGAATGGTAGGCATGCTCCACGAACATACAGTGTAACTCTGTGAGTTGAATTCACACATCACAAAGGTTTCTAAGAAAGTCTCTTTCTTTAGATGGAAGTTATTTTGTCTGAGAGCCAGTGTGCCTAGTGCAGATATGCGAATTTGCTGCAAGTTTTCATGAAACAATGATGACATCTGGCTGAATCCACAACAAAGGAAGTTTTGAGAAGGTTCTTGCAGGTTCTCTGAGGAGAGAGTTCCTTATTAGCAGCGATTCAACGCTATCCAAGACATCACTATCTGCGATCCTCAAAAGAGTGCTTAGAACTTCCCCGAAAGTGGTATAGACATGAATGAGATTCACTATCACAGCAGTATCGAAAGATGTTCGCTTTCTTGAGATCGACTTCTCTTTTTCAAAGCTATCTGGCATATATTCTCAGAATCGAAAAAGCCTAAGAACGTCCAAAAATGCGTCAACTCTGTGAGTTGCATTCACACATGGCAATGCAGTTTCAGAAGCTTCTCTTAGTTATTATGTGAGGATATTCCTTTATCACCCTGGCCCACATAGGCTCCCAAATATCACTTTGCAGATTCCACGAAAGAGTGTTAGCAAACTGCTTCTTGAGGCAGAGGTTGTAACTCTGTGAGATGAACTCACAGATCAGAAGAGTTTTCAGAAAGCTTCTTTCCTTTTGCGGATGAAATTTCCTTTATCAGCGTAGGCCTCATGGATCCAAGAGCCTTCTGATTCCTCAAAGACAGTGTTAATGCTCCACGTCAGTGTCTCTGTGAGTGATCTCACCACCCAAGAAGTTTCGAAGCTTCTTCTAGTTTTCTGTGGGTATTCCTTTGTCACTGTAATGTTCATTGCGCTATGAAGTATTATTGCAGATTTCCAGAAACTGTGCTCACAACTGATCACTGAAGAGACGTTGTAACTCTGTGGTTGCATCATACTTGGCAATGCAGTTTCTCAGAAAGTTCTCTTTAGTTATTGTGAGGATATTTCCTTATCACCATGGGCCCCAATAGGCTCCCAAATATCACTTTGCAGATTCCACGAAAAGGTGTTGCAAACTGCTTCTTGAGCAGGGTTGTACTCTGTGGTGAACTCAGATCAGCGAAGTTTTCTCAGAAGCTTCTTTCACGTTTTGAACGGATGAAATTTCCTTTATCAGCGTAGGCCTCATGTGTCCAAAGAAGCCCTTCTCAGATTCCTCAAGACAGTGTTAATGGACTGCTCCACGAACATAGTGTAACTCTGTGAGATGAATTCACACATCACCAAGAAGTTTCTAAGAAAGCTTCTTCTAGTTTTCATCTGTGGAATTTCCTTTGTCACTGTAATGTTCATTGCGCTATGAAGTATCTAATTGCAGATTCCAGAAAACGTGCTAACAAACTGATTCTGAAGAGAGAAACGTGTAACTCTGTGAGTTGCATTCAACTTGGCAATGCAGTTCTCAGAAAGCTTTCTCTTAGTTATTATGTGAGGATATTCCTTTATCACCATGGGCCCCTAGGCTCCCAAATATCACTTTGCAGTTCCACGAAAAGAGTGTTAGCAAACTGCTTCTTGGGCAGAGGTTGTAACTCTGTGAGATGAACTCACAGATCAGAAAGAAGTTCTCAGAAAGCTTCTTTCACGTTTTGCGGATGAAATTTCTTTATCAGCTAGGCCTCAATGTGATCCAAAGAAGCCCTTCTCAGATTCCTCAAGAACGTGTTAATGGACTGCTCACGAAAACATAAGTAACTCTGTGAGATGAATTCACACATCACCAAGAAGTTTCTAAGAAAGCTTCTTTCTAGTTTTCATTGGGATATTTCCTTTGTCACTGTAATGTTCATTGCGCTATGAAGTATCTAATTGCAGATTTCCAGAAAACTGTGCTAACAAACTGATCACTGAGAAACGTAACTCTGTGAGTTGCATTCACACTTGGCAATGCAGTTTTCTCAGAAAGCTTCTCTTAGTTAGTATGTGAGGTATTTCCTTTATACCATGGGCCCCAATAGGCTCCCAAATATCACTTTGCAGATTCCCGAAAAAGAGTGTTAGGAAAACTGCTTCTTGAGGCAGAGGTTGTAACTCTGTGAGATGAACTCACAGATCAGAAGAAGTTTCTCAGAAAGCTCTTTTTTCTCATTTTTATGGAAGATGTTTCATTGGCCCATGTGTTTCCAAAGGGATCGAAATGTTCTGTCAGATTCCACACAAGAGCTATGACCACGGCCCAGACAACAGCGAACTAGTGGTTGAATCCACATCAGCAAAGCGTTCTCGAAAGTTCTTTCTTTAGTAAGACAGTTTTTGTGGTCCTTGGAGCGAACCCTGTGTCTATTGCAGTCTCGAAAATTTGCTAGCAAGTTTCAGTGGAAACAATGAGGACTCTGTGGTGAATTCACAACAAAGAAGTTTTGACAGGCTTCTCCAGTTTTTTGAGGAGGTTCCTTTATCAGCAGCGGTCAACGTATCCAAGACATCACTCTGAGATTCCTCAAAGAGTGAGAAATCCCCGAGAAAGGTGTGAACTGTGAATGAGATTCACACTCACAAAGAGTTTCTCAGGTTGTTTCTACTGAAGAATACCTTTCTCCTTCTATTCTTCAAAGCATTGGAATTTCACTTTGATCACGGAAACAGCCCTAGAAAAAAACCAAAAAAATGGCTCCAAAAAAAACTGGAACTCTGTGAGTTGCATTACACAGGCAATGCGTTTCTCAAGAAGCTCTCTTTAGTTAATGTGAGGATATTTCCTTTATCACCATGGGCCCCATAGGCTCCCCCCTATCACTTTGCAGATTCCACGAAAAGAGTGTTAGCAACTTTCTGAGGCAGAGGTTGTAACTCTGTGAGATGAACTCACAGACAGAGAGAAGTTTCTCAGAAAGCTTCTTTCACGTTTTGAACGGATGAAATTTCCTTATCAGCGTAGGCCTCAAGTGATCCAAGAAGCCCTTCTCAGATTCCTCAAAGACGTGTTAATGGACTGCTCCACGAAACATAAGTGTAACTCTGTGAGATGAATTCACACATCACCAAGAAGTTTCATAGAAAGCTTCTTTCTAGTTTTCATGGGGATATTTCCTTTGTCACTGTAATGTTCATGCGCTATGAAGTATCTATTGCAGATTTCAGAAAACTGTGCTAACAAACTGATCACTGAAGAGAAACGTGTAACTCTGTGAGTTGCATTCACACTTGGCAATGCAGTTTCTCAGAAAGCTCTCTTTAGTATTATGTGAGGCTATTTCTTTATCACCATGGGCCCCATAGGCTCCCAAATATCACTTTGCAGATTCCACGAAAAGAGTGTTAGCAAACTGCTTCTTGAGGCAGAGGTTGTACTCTGTGAGATGACTCACAGATCAGAAAGAAGTTTCTCAGAAAGCTTCTTTCAAGTTTTGAACGGATGAAATTTCCTTTATCAGCGTAGGCCTCAATGTGATCCAAAGAGCCCTTCTCAGATTCCTCAAAGACAGTGTTAATGGATGCTCCACGAAACATAAGTGTAACTCTGTGAGATGAATTCACACAATCACACGAAGTTTCTAAGAAAGCTTCTTCTAGTTTTCCTGTGGATATTTCCTTTGTCGTAATGTTCTTGCGCTATGAAGTATCTAATGCAGATTTCCAGAAAACTGTGCTACAAACTGATCACTGAAGAGAAACGTGTACTCTGTGAGTTGCATTCACACTTGGCAATGCAGTTTCTCAGGAAGCTCTCTTTAGTTATTGTGAGGATATTTCCTTTATCACCATGGGCCCAATAGGCTCCCAAATATCACTTGCAATTCCACGAAAAGATGTTAGCCCTGCTTCTTGAGGCAGAGGTTGTAACTCTGTGAGATGAACTCACAGATGAGAAGAAGTTCTTCAGAAAGCTTCTTTCACGTTTGAACGGATGAAATTTCCTTATCAGCGTAGGCCTCAATGTGATCCAAAGAAGCCCTTTCAGATTCCTCAAAGACAGTGTTATGGACTGCTCACGAAACATAAGGTTCCTTGATGGTGAATTCACACATCACCAAGAAGTTTCAAGAAGCTTCTTTCTAGTTTTCATCTGTGGATTATCCTTTGTCACTGTAATGTTCATTGCGCTATGAAGTATTCATTGCAGATTTCCAGAAAAACTGTGCTAACAAACAATGATCACTGAAGGAAACTGTGTACTCTGTGAGTTGCATTCACATTGGCAATGCAGTTTCTCAGAAAGCTTCTCTTTAGTTATTATGTGAGGATATTCCTTTATCACCATGGGCCCAATAGGCTCCCAAATACACTTTGCAGATTCCACGAAAAGAGTGGTAGCAAACTGCTTCTGAGGCAGGGTTGTAACTCGTGGGATGAACTCACAGTCCGAAGGTTTCTCAGAAAGTCTTTCACGTTTTGAACGGATGAAATTCCTTTACAGCGTAGGCCTCAATGTGATCCAAAGAAGCCCTTCCAGATTCCTCAAACAGTGTTATGGACGCTCCACGAACCTAAGTGAACTCTTGAGTGAATTCACACATCACCAAGAAGTTTCTAAGAAGCTTTCTAGTTTTCATCTGTGGATATTTCCTTTGTCACTGTATGTTCATGCGCTATGAGTATCTAATGCAGATTCCAGAAAACTGTGCTAACAAACTGATCACTGAAGAGAAACGTGTAACTCTGTGAGTGCATTCACACTTGGAATGCGTTTCTCAGAAAGCTCCTTTAGTTATATGTGAGGATATTCCTTTATCACCATGGGCCCCAATAGGCTCCCATACACTGCAGATTCCACGAAAAGAGTGTAGCAAACTGCTTCTTGAGGCAGAGGTTACTCTGTAGAACTCACAGATGAGAAGAGGTTCTCAGAAAGCTTCTTTCACGTTTTGAACGGATGAAATTTCCTTTATCAGCGTAGGCCTCAATGTGATCCAAAGAAGCCCTCTCAGATTCCTCAAAGACAGTGTTAATGGACTGCTCACGAAACATAAGTGTAACTCTGTGAGATGAATTCACACATCACCAAGATTCTAAGAAAGCTTTTTAGTTTTCATCTGTGGAATTTCCTTTGTCACTGTATGTTCATTCGCTATGAGTATCAATTGCAGATTTCCAGAAAACTGTTGCTAACAAATGATCACTGAAGAGAAACGTGTAACTCTGTGAGTTGCATTCACACTGGCAATGCGTTTCTCAGAAAGCTTCTCTTAGTTTATGTGGGTATTTCCTTATCACCATGGGCCCATAGGCCCCAATATCACTTTGCAGATTCCACGAAAAGAGTGTTAGCAAACTGCTTCTGAGGCAGAGGTTGTAACTCTTGGGAGATATCACAGATCAGAAGAAGTTTCTAGAAAGTTCTTTCTCAGTTTTTGCGATGAATTTCCATTCCCATGTTTCAAAGGTAATCGAAACCTTCTCAGATCCAACAAAGGTAAGGACGTCCTCCACGACATACAGTGAACTGTGAGTGAATTCACACATCAAAGCGTTCTCAGAAGCTTTTTTCTTTATGACAGGTTATTTGTGGTCTTGCGCGCACGTAACAGTGTGGACCTATTGCAGTTCCGAAAAAATTGGCTAGCAACGATTCTCGTGGAAACCATGAGGCCATCTCTGGGCTGAACTTCACCCCACAAACAAAGAAGTTTTGAAAGCTTCTCTGCAGGGTTTCTCTGAGGAGACGTTCCCTATTAGTCATGCGATTCAACGATATCAAGACATACACATTTGAGATTCCTCAAATGAGTGCTAGGAAACTCCCGCGCACGTGTAACCTGTGAAATGAATTCACAATCACAAAGGTTTCCAGAAAGCTTTTTCCGTTTTATCTGGGATATATCTTTGTCCCTTAATTCTTTCAGCTATAGAAATATCACTTTCAGAATCCAAGGAACGCAAGAAACGTGCTCCAAAAAAAACTGGAGTAACTCTGTGAGTTGCATTCACCTGGCAATGCAGTTTCTCAGAAAGCTTCTTTAGTTATTTGTGAGGATATTTCCTTTATCACCGTGGCCCCAATAGGCTCCCAATATCACTTTGCAGATTCACGAAAAGAGTGTTAGCCAACTGCTTCTTGGGCAGAGGTTGTAACTCTGTGAGAGTGAACTCACAGATCAGAAAGAAGTTTTTCAGAAAGCTTCTTTCACTTTTGAACGGTGAGATGAAATTTCCTTTATCAGCGTGGCCTCATGTGATCCAAAGAAGCCCTTCTCAGATTCCTCAAAGACAGTGTTAATGGACTGCTCCACGAAACATAAGTGTAACTCTGTGGATGAATTCACACTCACCCAGAAGGTTCTAAGAAAGCTTCTTTCTAGTTTTCATCTGTGGTATTTCCTTTGTCAATGTAATGTTCATTGCGCTATGAGTATCTAATTGCAGATTTCCAGAAAACTGTGCTAACAAACTGATCACTGAAGAGAAACGTGTAACTCTGTGAGTTGCCACTTGGCAATGCCGTTTCTCAGAAAGCTTCTCTTGTTATTATGTGAGGTATTCCTTATCACCATGGGCCCCAATAGGCTCCCAAATATCACTTTGCAGATTCCACGAAAAGAGTGTTAGCAAACTGCTTCTTGGGCAGAGGTTGTAACTCTGTGAGATGAACTCACAGATCAGAAAGAAGTTTTTCAGAAGCTTCTTTCCACGTTTTGAAAGGATGAAATTTCCTTATCAGCGTGGCCTCATGTGATCCAAAGAAGCTCCTCAGATCCTCAAAGACAGTGTTAATGGACTGCTCCACGAAACATAGTGTAACTCTGTGAGATGAATTCACACATCACCAAGAAGTTTCTAAGAAAGCTTCTTCTAGTTTTCATCTGTGGATATTTCCTTTGTCACTGTAATGTCATTGCGCTATGAAGTATCTAATTGCAGATTTCCAGAAAACTGTGCTAACAAACTGATCACTGAGAGAAACGTGTACTCTGTGAGTTGCATTCACACTTGGCATGCCGTTTCTCAGAAAGCTTCTCTTTAGTTATTGTGAGGATATTTCCTTTATCACCATGGGCCCCAATAGGCTCCCAAATCACTTGCAATTCCACGAAAAGAGTGTTAGCAAACTGCTTCTTGAGGCAGAGGTTGTAACTCTGTGAGTGAACTCACGATCAGAAAGGAGTTCTCAGAAGCTTCTTTCACGTTTTGACGGATGAAATTTCCTTATCAGCGTAGGCCCAATGTGATCCAAAGAAGCCCTTCTCAGATTCTCAAAGACAGTGTTAATGGACTGCTCCACGAAACATAAGTGAACATCTGTGAGATGAATTCACACATCACCAAGAAGTTTCTAAAGAAGCTTCTTTCTAGTTTTCACTGTGGATATTTCTTTGTCACTGTAATGTTCATTGCGCTATGAAGTATATCATTGCAGATTTCCAGAAAACTGTGCTAACAAACTGATCACTGAGAGAAAACGTGTAATCTGTGAGTGCATTACACACTTGGCAATGCAGTTTCTCAGAAAGCTTCTCTTTAGTTATTAGTGAGGATATTTCCTTATCACCATGGGCCCCAAGGCTCCCAAATATCACTTTGCAGATTCCACGAAAAGAGTGTTAGCAAAATGCTTCTTGAGGCAGGTTGTACTCTGTGAGATGAACTCACAGATCAGAAGGGTTCTCCGAAAGCTTCTTTCACGTTTGAACGGATGAATTTCCTTTATCAGCGTAGGCCTCATGTGATCCAAAGAAGCCCTTCTCAGATTCCTCAAAGACAGTGTAATGGATAGCTCCCGAACATAAGTGTACTCTGTGAGATGTTCACACATCACCAAGAAGTTTCTAGAAGCTTCTTTCTAGTTTTTATCTGTGGATTTCCTTTGTCACTGTATGTTCATATGCGCTATGATATCTATTGCAGATTTCCAGAACTGTGCTAAACAACTGATCACTGAAGGCTGTAACTCTGTGAGTTGCATTCACACTTGGCAATGCAGTTTCTCAGAAAGCTCCTTTAGTTATTATGTGAGGATATCCTTATCACCATGGGCCCCAATAGGCTCCAAATATCACTTGCAGATTCCACGAAGAGTGTTAGCAATGCTCTTGAGGCAGAGGTTGTAACTCGTGAGATGAACTCACAGATAGAAAGAAGTTTTCAGAAAGCTTCTTTCACCGTTTTGAACGGATGAAATTCTTATCAGCGTAGGCCCAATGTGCCAAAGAAGCCCTTCTCAGATCCTCAAAGACCGTGTTAATGGACTCTCCAAGAACATAAGTTTAACTCTGTGAGATGTGATTCACACATCACCAAGAATTTCTAGAAACTTCTTTCTAGTTTTCATCTGTGGATATTTCCTTTGTACTGTAATGTTCATTGCGCTATGAAGTATCTAATTGCAGATTTCCAGAAAACTGTGCTAACAAAGTATCACAGAGAAACGTGTAACTCTGTGAGTTGCATTCAACTGGCAATGCAGTTTCTCAGAAAGCTTCTCTTTAGTTATTATGTGAGGATATTCCTTTATCACCATGGGCCCAATAGGCTCCCCAAATATCACTTTGCAGATTCCACGAAAAGAGTGTTAGCAAACTGCTTCTTGAGCAGAGGTTGTAACTCTGTGGGAACTCACAGATCAGAAAGAAGTTCTCAGAAGCTTCTTTCTTTTGAACGGATGAAATTTCTTATCAGCGTAGGCCTCAATGTGATCCAAAGAAGCCCTTCCAGATTCCTCAAAGACAGTGTTAATGGACTGCTCCCGAAACATAAGTGACTGTGAGATGATCACACATCCCACCAGAGTTTCTAAGAAAGTCTTCTGTTTTCATCTGGGATATTTCCTTTGTCACTGTATGTTCATTGCGCTATGAAGTATTCTGCCGATTTCCAGAAACTGTGCTAAAACTGATCACTGAGAGAACGGTGTAACTCTGTGGTTGCATTCACATTGATGGTTTTCTCAGAAAGCTTCTCTTTAGTTATTATGTGGGATACTTTATCACCATGGGCCCCAATAGGCTCCCAAATATCACTTTGCAGATTCCCACGAAGGTGTTAGCAAACTGCCTCTGAGGCAGAGGTTGTAACTTTGTGAGATGAACTCACAGATCAGAAAGAAGTTCTCAGAAAGCTTCTTTCACGTTTTGAACGGATGAAATTTCTTATCAGCGTAGGCCTCAATGTGATCCAAAGAAGCCTTCTCAGATTCCTCAAAGACAGTGTTAATGGACTGCTCCACGAAACATAAGTGTAACTCTGTGGATGAATTCACACTCACCAAGAAGTTCTAAGAAAGCTTCTTCTAGTTTCATCTGTGGATATTTCCTTTGTCACTGTAATGTTCATTGCGCTATGAAGTATCTCATTGGATTTCCAGAACTGTGTCTCCCCTGAATGAGGAACGTGTACTCTGTGAGTTGCATTCACACTGGCAATGCAGTTTCTCAGAGCTTCTCTTTAGTTATTATGTGGGATATTTCCTTTATCACCATGGGCCCACTAGGCTAAAAATCATGCAGATTCCCGAAGGTGTTTGCCACTTTCTGAGGCAGAGGTTGTAACTCTGTGAGATGAACTCACAGATGAAAGAAGTTTCTCAGAAGCTTCTTTCACGTTTTGACGGATGAATTTCCTTTATCAGCGTAGGCCTCAATGTGATCCAAAGAGCCCTTCTCAGATTCCTCAAAGACAGTTGTAATGGACTGCTCACGAAAACTAAGTGACCTGTGAGATGAATTCACACATCACCAAGAAGTTTCTAAGAAAGCTTCTTTCTAGTTTTCATCTGTGATATTTCCTTGTCAGTAGTTCATTGCGCTATGAAGATTATCATTGCAGATTTCCAGAAACTGTGCTAACAAAACTGATCATGAAGAGAACGTGTAACTCTGTGAGTTGCATTCACACTTGGCAATGCAGTTTCTCAGAAAGCTTTCTTTAGTTATTATGTGAGGTATTCCTTTATCACCATGGGCCCCAATAGGCTCCCAATATCATTTGCAGATTCCCGAAAAGAGTGTTAGCAAACTGCTTCTGAGGCAGAGGTTGTAACTCTGTGAGATGAACTCAAGATCAGAAAGAAGTTCTCAGAAAGCTTCTTTCCGTTTGAACGGATTGAAATTTCCTTTATCAGCGTAGCCTCAATGTGATCCAAAGAAGCCTCTTCAGATTCCTCAAAGACAGTGTTAATGGACTGCTCCACGAAACATAAGTGTAACTCTGTGAGATGAATTCACACATCACCAGAAGTTTTCAAGAAAGCTTCTTTCTAGTTTCATCTGTGGATTTCCTTGTCACTGTAATGTTCATTGCGCTATGAAGTATCTATTGCAGATTTCCAGAAAACTGTGCTAACAAACTGACTGAAGAGAAACGTGTAACTCTGTGAGTGTGCATTCACACTTGGCAATGCAGTTTCAGAAAGCTTCTCTTAGTTATTATGTGAGGATATTCCTTATCACCATGGGCCCCAATAGGCTCCAAATATCACTTTGCAGATTCCACGAAAAGAGTGTTAGCAAACTGCTTCTTGAGGCAGAGGTTGTAACTCTGTGAGATGAACTCACAGATCGAAAGAGAGTTTCTCAGAAAGCTTCTTTCAGTTTTGAACGGATGAAATTTCCTTTATCAGCGTAGGCCTCAATGTGATCAAAGAAGCCCTTCTCAGATTCCTCAAAGACAGTGTTATGGACTGCTCCACGAAAATAAGTGTAACTCTGTGAGATGAATTCAACACACCAAGAAGTTTCTAAGAAAGCTTCTTTCTAGTTCATCCTGTGGATATTTCCTTTGTCACTGTAATGTTCATTGCTATGAAGTATTCTTGCAGATTTCCAGAAAACTGTGCTACAAACTGATCACTGAGAGAGAAACGTGAACTCTGTGAGTTGCATTCACACTGGCAATGCAGTTTCTCAGAAAGCTTCTCTTTAGTTATTGTGAGGATATTTCCTTTTTCACCATGGGCCCCAATAGGCTCCCAATACACTTTGCAGATTCCACGAAAGAGTGTTAGCAAACTGCTTCTTGAGGCAGAGGTTGTAACTCTGTGAGATGAACTCACAGATAGAAAGAAGTTTCTCAAGAAGCTTCTTTCCCGTTTTGAACGGATGTTCCTATCAGCGTAGGCCTCAAGTGTCCAAAGAAGCCCTTCTCAGATTCCTCAAAGACAGTGTTAATGGACTGCTCACGAAACATAAGTGTAACTCTGTGGAAGAATCATCACATCACCAAAGAAGTTTTAAGAAAGTTCTTTCTAGTTTCATCTGTGGATATTTCCTTGTCACTGTATGTTCATTGCGCTATGAAGTATCTCATTGCAGATTTCCAGAAAACGTGCTAACAAACTGATCACATGAAGAGAAACGTGTAACTCTGTGAGTTGCATTCACACTTGGCAATGCAGTTTCTCAGAAAGCTTCTCTTTAGTTATTATGTGAGGATATTTCCTTTATCACCATGGGCCCAATAGGCTCCCAAATATCACTTTGCAGTTCCACGAAAAGAGTGTTAGCAAACTGCTCTTGAGGCAGAGGTTGTAACTCTGTGAGATGAACTCACCGATCAGAAAAGTTTCTCAGAAAGCTTCTTTCACGTTTGACGGATGAAATTTCCTTTATCAGCGTGCCTCAATGTGATCCAAGAAGCCCTTCAGATTCCTCAAAGACAGTGTTAATGGACTGCTCCACGAAACATAAGGTACCTTGTGAGATGAATTCACCATCACCAAGAAGTTTCAAGAAAGCTTCTTTCTAGTTTTTCATCTGTGGATATTTCCTTTGTCACTGTAATGTTCATTGCGCTATGAAAGTATCCATTGCGATTCCAGAAAACTGTGCTAACAAACTGATCACTGAAGAGAAACGTGTACTCTGTGAGTTGCATTCACATTGGCAATGCAGTTTCTCAGAAAGCTTCTCTTTAGTTATTATGTGAGGTATTTCCTTTATCACCATGGGCCCCAATAGGCTCCCAAATATCACTTTGCAGATTCCACGAAAGAGTGTTAGCAAACTGCTTCTTGAGGCAGAGGTTGTAACTCTGTGAGATGAACTACAGATCAGAAAGAAGTTTCTCAGAAAGCTTCTTTCACGTTTGAACGGATGAAATTCCTTTATCAGCGTAGCTCAATGTGATCCAAGAAGCCCTTCTCAGTTCCTCAAAGACAGTGTTAATGGACTGCTCCACGAAACATAGTGTAACTGTGAGATGAATTCACACATCACCAAGAAGTTTCTAAGAAAGCTTCTTTCTAGTTTTCATCTGTGGATATTTCCTTGTCACTGTAATGTTCATTGCGCTAGAAGTATCTAATTGCAGATTTCCAGAAAACGTGCTAACAAACTGATCACTGAAGAGAAACGTGTAAATCTGTGGTTGCTCACACTGGCAATGCAGTTTCTCGAACTTCTCTTTAGGATTATGTGAGGATATTCCTTTCAACCATGGGCCCCAATAGGCTCCCAAATATCACTTTGCAGATTCCACGAAAAGAGTGTTAGCAAACTGCTTCTTGAGGCAGAGGTTGTAACTCTGTGAGATGAACTCACAGATCAGAAAGAAGTTTTCAGAAAGCTTTTTCACGTTTTGAACGGATGAAATTTCCTTTATCAGCGTAGGCCTCAAGTGATCCAAAGAAGCCTTCTCAGATTCCTCAAAGACAGTGTTAATGGACTGTCCCACGAAACAATAAGTGTAACTCTGTGAGATGAATTCACACATCACCAAGAAGTTTCAAGAAAAGCTTCTTTCTAGTTTCATCTGTGGATATTTCCTTTGTCACTGTAATGTTCATTGCGCTATGAAGTATTCATTGCAGATTTCCAGAAAACTGTGCTAACAAAATGATCACTGAAGAGAACGTGTCATCTGTGAGTTGCATTCACACTTGGCAATGCAGTTTCTCAGAAGCTTCTCTTTAGTTATTTGTGAGGATATTCCTTTATCACCATGGGCCCCAATAGGCTCCCAAATATCACTTTGCAGATTCCACGAAAAGAGTGTTAGCAAACTGCTCTTGAGGCAGAGGTGTTGTAACTCTGTGAGATGAACTCACAGATCAGAAAGAAGTTTCTCAGAAAGCTTTCTTCACGTTTTGAACGGATGAAATTTCCTTTATCGCGTAGGCCTCAATGTGATCCAAAGAAGCCCTTCTCAGATTCCTCCAAAGACAGTGTTAATGGACTGCTCCACGAAACATAAGTGTAACTCTGTGAGTGAATTCACACATCACCCAGAAGTTTCTAAGAAGCTTCTTTCTAGTTTTCATCTGTGGATATTTCCTCTTGTCACTGTAATGTTCATTGCGCTATGAAGTATCTAATTGCAGATTTCCAGAAAACTGTGCTAACAAACTGATCACTGAAGAGAAAAGTGTAACTCTGTGAGTTGCATTCACTTGCAATGCAGTTTCTCAGAAAGCTTCTCTTAGTTATTATGTGAGGATATTTCCTTATCACCATGGGCCCCAATAGGCTCCAAATATCTTGCAGATCCACGAAAAGAGTGTTAGCAAACTGCTTCGAGGCAGAGGTTGTAACTCTGTGAGATGAACCACAGATCAGAGATTTTCAGAAAGCTTCTTTCACGTTTTGAACGGATGAAATTTCCTTTATCAGGTAGGCCTCAATGTGATCCAAAGAAGCCCTTCTAGATCTCCCAAAGACAGTGTTATGGACTGCTCCACGAAACAAGTGTAACTCTGTGAGATGATTCACACATCACCAAGAAGTTTCTAAGAAAGCTTCTTCTAGTTTTCATCTGTGGATATTTCCTTTGTCACTGTAATGTTCATTCGCTATGAAGTATCTAATTGAGATTTCCAGAAAACTGTGCTAACAAACTGATCATGAAGAGAAACGTGTAACTCGTGAGTTGCATTCACATTGGCAATTGCAGTTTCCTCGAAAGCTTTTCTCTTAGATTAGTGGGATATTTCCTTTTATCACCATGGGCCCAATAGGCTCCCCATAATCACTTTGCAGATTCCACGAAAAGGTGTTTGGCAAACTGCTTCTTGAGGCAGAGGTTGAACTCTGTGAGATGACTACAGCTCAGAAGAGTCTCAGAAAGGCTCTTCTTAGTGGAAGTGTTCCATTGCCCCCTTGTTTTTTCAAAGGGATCGGGAATATTGTTCTCTGATCCACACAAATAGGCTAGGCCACGGGCCCCCACGAATAACAGTGCAACGTAGTGAGTTAATTCCCACATCCCCAACGCGGTTTCTCAGCAAGTCTTTCTTTGTCAGACAGGG
>NW_022142068.1:0-35959 GCF_007565055.1 Rhinopithecus roxellana | reverse complement strand
ATAAAGGAAATATCCTCACATAATAACTAAAGAGAAGCTTTCTGAGAAACTGCATTGCCATGTGTGAATGCAACTCACAGAGTTACACGTTTCTCTTCAGTGATCAGTTTGTTAGCACAGTTTTCTGGAAATCTGCAATTAGATACTTCATAGCGCAATGAACATTACAGTGACAAAGGAAATATCCAGAGATGAAAACTAGAAAGAAGCTTTCTTAGAAACTTCTTTGATGTGTGAATTCATCTCACAGAGTTACACTTATGTTTCGTGGAGCAGTCCGTTAACACTGTCTTTGAGGATCTGAGAAGGGCTTCTTTAGACCATTTGAGGCCTACGCTGATAAAGGAAATTTCATCCGTTCAAACCGTGAAAGAAGCTTTCTGAGAAACTTCTTTCTGATCTGTGAGTTCATCTCACAGAGTTACAACCTCTGCCTCAAGAAGCAGTTTGCTAACACTCTTTTCGTGGAATCTGCAAAGTGATATTTGGGAGCCTATTGGGGCCCATGGTGATAAAGGAAATATCCTCACATAATAACTAAAGAGAAGCTTTCTGAGAAACTGCATTGCCATGTGTGAATGCAACTCACAGAGTTACACGTTTCTCTTCAGTGATCAGTTTGTTAGCACAGTTTTCTGGAAATCTGCAATTAGATACTTCATAGCGCAATGAACATTACAGTGACAAAGGAAATATCCAGAGATGAAAACTAGAAAGAAGCTTTCTTAGAAACTTCTTGGTGATGTGTGAATTCATCTCACAGAGTTACACTTATGTTTCGTGGAGCAGTCCGTTAACACTGTCTTTGAGGAATCTGAGAAGGGCTTCTTTGGACATATTGAGGCCTACGCTGATAAAGGAAATTTCATCCGTTCAAACGTGAAAGAAGCTTTCTGAGAAACTTCTTTCTGATCTGTGAGTTCATCTCACAGAGTTACAACCTCTGCCTCAAGAAGCAGTTTGCTAACACTCTTTTCGTGGAATCTGCAAAGTGATATTTGGGAGCCTATTGGGGCCCATGGTTATAAAGGAAATATCCTCACATAATAACTAAAGAGAAGCTTTCTGAGAAAACTGCATTGCCAAGTGTGAATGCAACCCACAGAGTTACAACGTTTCTCTTCAGTGATCAGTTTGTTAGCACAGTTTTCTGGAAATCTGCAATTAGATACTTCATAGCGCAATGAACATTACAGTGACAAAGGAATATCCAGAGATGAAAACTAGAAAGAAGCTTTCTTAGAAACTTCTTGGTGATGTGTGAATTCATCTCACAGAGTTACACTTATGTTTCGTGGAGCAGTCCATTAACACTGTCTTTGAGGAATCTGAGAAGGGCTTCTTTGGATCACATTGAGGCCTACGCTGATAAAGGAATTTCATCCGTTCAAAACCGTGAAAGAAGCTTTCTGAGAAACTTCTTTCTGATCTGTGAGTTCATCTCACAGAGTTACAACCTCTGCCTCAAGAAGCAGTTTGCTAACACTCTTTTCGTGGAATCTGCAAAGTGATATTTGGGAGCCTATTGGGGCCCATGGTAATAAAGGAAATATCCTCACATAATAACTAAAGAGAAGCTTTCTGAGAAACTGCATTGCCATGTGTGAATGCAAACTCACAGACTTACGCCAGTGTTCTTTGGAGCCGTTTCTTTGGACTGTTTCCGTGGATTCTGAGAAGTGATATTTCAGATAGCTTTGAAGATAGAAGGAGAAAGGAAATATCCTTCAGAGAAAGCGGAACCAAGCTTTGTGAGAAACTGCTTTGTGATATGTGAATTCATTTCACAGTGTTCTATCACCCGTTCTCGGGGGAGTTTCCTAGCACTCATTTTGAGGAATCTCAGATGTATGTCTTGGATATCGTTGAATCGCATGCTGAATAAGGAACTATCCTCAGAGAAACCTGCAGAGAAGGCTTCTCAAAAACTTCTTTGTTGTGGGTGAATTCAGCCCACAGATGTCCATCATTGTTTCCACTGAGAAACTCGCTAGCAGAAATTTTCGCAGAATCTGCAATAGGACACACGGTGGCGCTCCAAGACCACAAATAACCTCGTCTTACTAAAGAAAGAAGCTTCTGAGAAACGCTATGTGATGTGTGAATTCAACTCACTAAGTTGCAGCGGTATTTCGTGGGGGCCGTGGCCTAGGCCTATTTGTGTGGAATCTGAGAACAGATATTCCCGATCCCTTTGAAAACAATGGGGCCAATGGAAACATCTTCCAATAAAAATGAGAAAGAAGCTTTCTGAGAAACTTCTTTCTGATCTGTGAGTTCATCTCACAGAGTTACAACCTCTGCCTCAAGAAGCAGTTTGCTAACACTCTTTTCGTGGAATCTGCAAAGTGATATTTGGGAGCCTATTGGGGCCATGGTGATAAAGGAATATCCTCACATAATAACTAAAGAGAAGCTTTCTGAGAAACTGCATTGCCAAGTGTGAATGCAACTCACAGAGTTACACGTTTCTCTTCAGTGATCAGTTTGTTAGCACAGTTTTCTGGAAATCTGCAATTAGATACTTCATAGCGCAATGAACATTACAGTGACAAAGGAAATATCCACAGATGAAAACTAGAAAGAAGCTTTCTTAGAAACTTCTTGGTGATGTGTGAATTCATCTCACAGAGGTTACACTATGTTTCGTGGAGCAGTCCATTAACACTGTCTTTGAGGAATCTGAGAAGGGCTTCTTTGGATCATATTGAGGCCTACGCTGATAAAGGAAATTTCATCCGTTCAAAACGTGAAAGAAGCTTTCTGAGAAACTTCTTTCTGATCTGTGAGTTCATCTCACAGAGTTACAACCTCTGCCTCAAGAAGCAGTTTGCTAACACTCTTTTCGTGGAATCTGCAAAGTGATATTTGGGAGCCTATTGGGGCCCATGGTTATAAAGGAAATATCCTCACATAATAACTAAAGAGAAGCTTCTGAGAAACTGCATTGCCATGTGTGAATGCAACCCACAGAGTTACACGTTTCTCTTCATGTGATCAGTTTGTTAGCACAGTTTTCTGGAATCTGCAATTAGATACTTCATAGCGCAATGAACATTACAGTGACAAAGGAAATATCCAGAGATGAAAACTAGAAAGAAGCTTTCTTAGAAACTTCTTGGTGATGTGTGAATTCATCTCACAGAGTTACACTTATGTTTCGTGGAGCAGTCCATTAACACTGTCTTTGAGGAATCTGAGAAGGGCTTCTTTGGATCACATTGAGGCCTACGCTGATAAAGGAAATTTCATCCGTTCAAAACGTGAAAGAAGCTTTCTGAGAAACTTCTTTCTGATCTGTGAGTTCATCTCACAGAGTTACAACCTCTGCCTCAAGAAGCAGTTGCTAACACTCTTTTCGTGGAATCTGCAAAGTGATATTTGGGAGCCTATTGGGGCCCATGGTATAAAGGAAATATCCTCACATAATAACTAAAGAGAAGCTTTCTGAGAAACTGCATTGCCAATGTGTGAATGCAACCCACAGAGTTACACGTTTCTCTTCAGTGATCAGTTTGTTAGCACAGTTTTCTGGAAATCTGCAATTAGATACTTCATAGCGCAATGAACATTACAGTGACAAAGGAAATATCCAGAGATGAAAACTAGAAAGAAGCTTTCTTAGAACTTCTTGGTGATGTGTGAATTCATCTCACAGAGTTACACTTATGTTTCGTGGAGCAGTCCAGTTAACACTGTCTTTGAGGAATCTGAGAAGGGCTTCTTTAGGATCACATTGAGGCCTACGCTGATAAAGGAAATTTCATCCGTTCAAACCGTGAAAGAAGCTTTCTGAGAAACTTCTTTCTGATCTGTGAGTTCATCTCACAGAGTTACAACCTCTGCCTCAAGAAGCAGTTTGCTAACACTCTTTTCGTGGAATCTGCAAAGTGATATTTGGGAGCCTATTGGGGCCCATGGTGATAAAGGAAATATCCTCACATAATAACTAAAGAGAAGCTTTCTGAGAAACTGCATTGCCATGTGTGAATGCAACTCACAGAGTTACACGTTTCTCTTCAGTGATCAGTTTGTTAGCACAGTTTTCTGGAAATCTGCAATTAGATACTTCATAGCGCAATGAACATTACAGTGACAAAGGAAATATCCAGAGATGAAAACTAGAAAGAAGCTTTCTTAGAAACTTCTTGGTGATGTGTGAATTCATCTCACAGAGTTACACTTATGTTTCGTGGAGCAGTCCGTTAACACTGTCTTTGAGGAATTCTGAGAAGGGCTTCTTTGAGATCACTATTGAGGCCTACGCTGATAAAGGAAATTTCATCCGTTCAAACCGTGAAAGAAGCTTTCTGAGAAACTTCTTTCTGATCTGTGAGTTCATCTCACAGAGTTACAACCTCTGCCTCAAGAAGCAGTTTGCTAACACTCTTTTCGTGGAATCTGCAAGTGATATTTGGGAGCCTATTGGGGCCCATGGTGATAAAGGAAATATCCTCACATAATAACTAAAGAGAAGCTTTCTGAGAAACTGCATTGCCATGTGTGAATGCAACTCACAGAGTTACACGTTCTCTTCAGTGATCAGTTTGTTAGCACAGTTTTCTGGAAATCTGCAATTAGATACTTCATAGCGCAATGAACATTACAGTGACAAAGGAAATATCCACAGATGAAAACTAGAAAGAAGCTTTCTTAGAAACTTCTTGGTGATGTGTGAATTCATCTCACAGAGTTACACTTATGTTTCGTGGAGCAGTCCATTAACACTGTCTTTGAGGAATCTGAGAAGGGCTTCTTTGGATCATATTGAGGCCTACGCTGATAAAGGAAATTTCATCCGTTCAAAACGTGAAAGAAGCTTTCTGAGAAACTTCTTTCTGATCTGTGAGTTCATCTCACAGAGTTACAACCTCTGCCTCAAGAAGCAGTTTGCTAACACTCTTTTCGTGGAATCTGCAAAGTGATATTTGGGAGCCTATTGGGGCCCATGGTATAAAGGAAATATCCTCACATAATAACTAAAGAGAAGCTTTCTGAGAAACTGCATTGCCAAGTGTGAATGCAACCCACAGAGTTACACGTTTCTCTTCAGTGATCAGTTTGTTAGCACAGTTTTCTGGAAATCTGCAATTAGATACTTCATAGCGCAATGAACATTACAGTGACAAAGGAAATATCCAGAGATGAAAACTAGAAAGAAGCTTTCTTAGAAACTTCTTGGTGATGTGTGAATTCATCTCACAGAGTTACACTTATGTTTCGTGGAGCAGTCCGTTAACACTGTCTTTGAGGAATCTGAGAAGGGCTTCTTTGATCACATTGAGGCCTACGCTGATAAAGGAAATTTCATCCGTTCAAACCGTGAAAGAAGCTTTCTGAGAAACTTCTTTCTGATCTGTGAGTTCATCTCACAGAGTTACAACCTCTGCCTCAAGAAGCAGTTTGCTAACACTCTTTTCGTGGAATCTGCAAAGTGATATTTGGGAGCCTATTGGGGCCCATGGTAATAAAGGAAATATCCTCACATAATAACTAAAGAGAAGCTTTCTGAGAAACTGCATTGCCCATGTGTGAATGCAACTCACAGACTTACGCCAGTGTTCTTTGGATCCGTTTCTTTGGACTGTTTCCGTGGATTCTGAGAATTGATATTTCAGATAGCTTTGAAGAATAGAGGAGAAAGGAAATATCCTTCAAGAGAAAGCGGAACCAAGCTTTGTGAGAAACTGCTTTGTGATATGTGAATTCATTTCACAGTGTTCTATCACCCGTTCTCGGGGGAGTTTCCTAGCACTCATTTTGAGGAATCTCAGATGTGATGTCTTGGATATCGTTGAATCGCATGCTGAATAAGGAACTATCCTCAGAGAAACCTGCAGAGAAGGCTTCTCAAAAACTTCTTTGTTGTGGGTGAATTCAGCCCACAGATGTCCATCATTGTTTCCACTGAGAAACTCGCTAGCAGAATTTTCGCAGAATCTGCAATAGGACACACGGTGGCGCTCCAAGACCACAAATAACCTCGTCTTACTAAAGAAAGAAGCTTTCTGAGAAACGCTATGTGATGTGTGAATTCAACTCACTAAGTTGCAGCGGTATTTCGTGGGGCCGTGGCCTAGGCCTATTTGTGTGGAATCTGAGAACAGATATTCCCGATCCCTTTGAAAACAATGGGGCCAATGGAAACATCTTCCAATAAAAATGAGAAAGAAGCTTTCTGAGAAACTTCTTTCTGATCTGTGAGTTCATCTCACAGAGTTACAACCTCTGCCTCAAGAAGCAGTTTGCTAACACTCTTTTCGTGGAATCTGCAAAGTGATATTTGGGAGCCTATTGGGGCCCATGGTTATAAAGGAAATATCCTCACATAATAACTAAAGAGAAGCTTTCTGAGAAACTGCATTGCCAAGTGTGAATGCAACCCACAGAGTTACACGTTTCTCTTCAGTGATCAGTTTGTTAGCACAGTTTTCTGGAAATCTGCAATTAGATACTTCATAGCGCAATGAACATTACAGTGACAAAGGAAATATCCAGAGATGAAAACTAGAAAGAAGCTTTCTTAGAAACTTCTTGGTGATGTGTGAATTCATCTCACAGAGTTACACTTATGTTTCGTGGAGCAGTCCATTAACACTGTCTTTGAGGAATCTGAGAAGGGCTTCTTTGGATCACATTGAGGCCTACGCTGATAAAGGAAATTTCATCCGTTCAAAACGTGAAAGAAGCTTTCTGAGAAACTTCTTTCTGATCTGTGAGTTCATCTCACAGAGTTACAACCTCTGCCTCAAGAAGCAGTTTGCTAACACTCTTTTCGTGGAATCTGCAAAGTGATATTTGGGAGCCTATTGGGGCCCATGGTAATAAAGGAAATATCCTCACATAATAACTAAAGAGAAGCTTTCTGAGAAACTGCATTGCCATGTGTGAATGCAACTCACAGAGTTACACGTTTCTCTTCAGTGATCAGTTTGTTAGCACAGTTTTCTGGAAATCTGCAATTAGTTACTTCATAGCGCAATGAACATTACAGTGACAAAGGAAATATCCAGAGATGAAAACTAGAAAGAAGCTTTCTTAGAACTTCTTGGTGATGTGTGAATTCATCTCACAGAGTTACACTTATGTTTCGTGGAGCAGTCCGTTAACACTGTCTTTGAGGATTCTGAGAAGGGCTTCTTTAGATCACTTTGAGGCCTACGCTGATAAAGGAAATTTCATCCGTTCAAACCGTGAAAGAAGCTTTCTGAGAAACTTCTTTCTGATCTGTGAGTTCATCTCACAGAGTTACAACCTCTGCCTCAAGAAGCAGTTTGCTAACACTCTTTTCGTGGAATCTGCAAAGTGATATTTGGGAGCCTATTGGGGCCCATGGTGATAAAGGAAATATCCTCACATAATAACTAAAGAGAAGCTTTCTGAGAAACTGCATTGCCATGTGTGAATGCAACTCACAGAGTTACACGTTTCTCTTCAGTGATCAGTTTGTTAGCACAGTTTTCTGGAAATCTGCAATTAGATACTTCATAGCGCAATGAACATTACAGTGACAAAGGAAATATCCAGAGATGAAAACTAGAAAGAAGCTTTCTTAGAAACTTCTTGGTGATGTGTGAATTCATCTCACAGAGTTACACTTATGTTTCGTGGAGCAGTCCGTTAACACTGTCTTTGAGGAATCTGAGAAGGGCTTCTTTGGATCATATTGAGGCCTACGCTGATAAAGGAAATTTCATCCGTTCAAAACGTGAAAGAAGCTTTCTGAGAAACTTCTTTCTGATCTGTGAGTTCATCTCACAGAGTTACAACCTCTGCCTCAAGAAGCAGTTTGCTAACACTCTTTTCGTGGAATCTGCAAAGTGATATTTGGGAGCCTATTGGGGCCCATGGTTATAAAGGAAATATCCTCACATAATAACTAAAGAGAAGCTTTCTGAGAAACTGCATTGCCAAGTGTGAATGCAACCCACAGAGTTACACGTTTCTCTTCAGTGATCAGTTTGTTAGCACAGTTTTCTGGAAATCTGCAATTAGATACTTCATAGCGCAATGAACATTACAGTGACAAAGGAAATATCCAGAGATGAAAACTAGAAAGAAGCTTTCTTAGAAACTTCTTGGTGATGTGTGAATTCATCTCACAGAGTTACACTTATGTTTCGTGGAGCAGTCCATTAACACTGTCTTTGAGGAATCTGAGAAGGGCTTCTTTGGATCATATTGAGGCCTACGCTGATAAAGGAAATTTCATCCGTTCAAAACGTGAAAGAAGCTTTCTGAGAAACTTCTTTCTGATCTGTGAGTTCATCTCACAGAGTTACAACCTCTGCCTCAAGAAGCAGTTTGCTAACACTCTTTTCGTGGAATCTGCAAAGTGATATTTGGGAGCCTATTGAGGCCCATGGTAATAAAGGAAATATCCTCACATAATAACTAAAGAGAAGCTTTCTGAGAAACTGCATTGCCAAGTGTGAATGCAACCCACAGAGTTACACGTTTCTCTTCAGTGATCAGTTTGTTAGCACAGTTTTCTGGAAATCTGCAATTAGATACTTCATAGCGCAATGAACATTACAGTGACAAAGGAATATCCAGAGATGAAAACTAGAAAGAAGCTTTCTTAGAAACTTCTTTGTGATGTGTGAATTCATCTCACAGAGTTACACTTATGTTTCGTGGAGCAGTCCGTTAACACTGTCTTTGAGGATTCTGAGAAGGGCTTCTTTAGACCACTTTGAGGCCTACGCTGATAAAGGAAATTTCATCCGTTCAAACCGTGAAAGAAGCTTTCTGAGAAACTTCTTTCTGATCTGTGAGTTCATCTCACAGAGTTACAACCTCTGCCTCAAGAAGCAGTTTGCTAACACTCTTTTCGTGGAATCTGCAAAGTGATATTTGGGAGCCTATTGGGGCCCATGGTGATAAAGGAAATATCCTCACATAATAACTAAAGAGAAGCTTTCTGAGAAACTGCATTGCCATGTGTGAATGCAACTCACAGAGTTACACGTTTCTCTTCAGTGATCAGTTTGTTAGCACAGTTTTCTGGAAATCTGCAATTAGATACTTCATAGCGCAATGAACATTACAGTGACAAAGGAAATATCCACAGATGAAAACTAGAAAGAAGCTTTCTTAGAAACTTCTTGGTGATGTGTGAATTCATCTCACAGAGTTACACTTATGTTTCGTGGAGCAGTCCATTAACACTGTCTTTGAGGAATCTGAGAAGGGCTTCTTTGGATCATATTGAGGCCTAAGCTGATAAAGGAAATTTCATCCGTTCAAAACGTGAAAGAAGCTTTCTGAGAAACTTCTTTCTTATCTGTGAGTTCATCTCACAGAGTTACAGCCTCTGCCTCAAGAAGCAGTTTGCTAACACTCTTTTCGTGGAATCTGCAAAGTGATATTTGGGAGCCTATTGGGGCCCATGGTGATAAAGGAAATATCCTCACATAATAACTAAAGAGAAGCTTTCTGAGAAACTGCATTGCCATGTGTGAATGCAACTCACAGACTTACGCCAGTGTTCTTTGGAGCCGTTTCTTTGGACTGTTTCCGTGGATTCTGAGAAGTGATATTTCAGATAGCTTTGAAGAATAGAAGGAGAAAGGAAATATCCTTCAAGAGAAAGCGGAACCAAGCTTTGTGAGAAACTGCTTTGTGATATGTGAATTCATTTCACAGTGTTCTATCACCCGTTCTCGGGGGAGTTTCCTAGCACTCATTTTGAGGAATCTCAGATGTGATGTCTTGGATATCGTTGAATCGCATGCTGAATAAGGAACTATCCTCAGAGAAACCTGCAGAGAAGGCTTCTCAAAAACTTCTTTGTTGTGGGTGAATTCAGCCCACAGATGTCCATCATTGTTTCCACTGAGAAACTCGCTAGCAGAATTTTCGCAGAATCTGCAATAGGACACACGGTGGCGCTCCAAGACCACAAATAACCTCGTCTTACTAAAGAAAGAAGCTTTCTGAGAAACGCTATGTGATGTGTGAATTCAACTCACTAAGTTGCAGCGGTATTTCGTGGGGCCGTGGCCTAGGCCTATTTGTGTGGAATCTGAGAACAGATATTCCCGATCCCTTTGAAAACAATGGGGCCAATGGAAACATCTTCCAATAAAAATGAGAAAGAAGCTTTCTGAGAAACTTCTTTCTGATCTGTGAGTTCATCTCACAGAGTTACAACCTCTGCCTCAAGAAGCAGTTTGCTAACACTCTTTTCGTGGAATCTGCAAAGTGATATTTGGGAGCCTATTGGGGCCCATGGTGATAAAGGAAATATCCTCACATAATAACTAAAGAGAAGCTTTCTGAGAAACTGCATTGCCATGTGTGAATGCAACTCACAGAGTTACACGTTTCTCTTCAGTGATCAGTTTGTTAGCACAGTTTTCTGGAAATCTGCAATTAGATACTTCATAGCGCAATGAACATTACAGTGACAAATGAAATATCCACAAATGAAAACTAGAAAGAAGCCTTCTTAGAAACTTCTTGGTGATGTGTGAATTCATCTCACAGAGTTACACTTATGTTTCGTGGAGCACTCCATTAACACTGTCTTTGAGGAATCTGAGAAGGGCTTCTTTGGATCACATTGAGGCCTACGCTGATAAAGGAAATTTCATCCGTTCAAAACGTGAAGGAAGCTTTCTCAGAAACTTCTTTCTGATCTGTGAGTTCATCTCACAGAGTTACAACCTCTGCCTCAAGAAGCAGTTTCCTAACACTCTTTTCGTGGAATCTGCAAAGTGATATTTGGGAGCCTATTGGGGCCCATGGTAATAAAGGAAATATCCTCACATAATAACTAAGGAGAAGCTTTCTGAGAAACTGCATTGCCAGTGTGTGAATGCAACTCACAGAGTTACACGTTTCTCTTCAGTGATCAGTTTGTTAGCACAGTTTTCTGGAAATCTGCAATTAGATACTTCATAGCGCAATGAACATTACAGTGACAAAGGAAATATCCACAGATGAAAACTAGAAAGAAGCTTTCTTAGAAACTTCTTGGTGATGTGTGAATTCATCTCACAGAGTTACACTTATGTTTCGTGGAGCAGTGCATTAACACTGTCTTTGAGGAATCTGAGAAGGGCTTCTTTGGATCATACTTGAGGCCTAAGCTGATAAAGGAAATTTCATCCGTTCAAAACGTGAAAGAAGCTTTCTGAGAAACTTCTTTCTGATCTGTGAGTTCATCTCACAGAGTTACAACCTCTGCCTCAAGAAGCAGTTTGCTAACACTCTTTTCGTGGAATCTGCAAAGTGATATTTGGGAGCCTATTGGGGCCCATGGTTATAAAGGAAATATCCTCACATAATAACTAAAGAGAAGCTTTCTGAGAAACTGCATTGCCAAGTGTGAATGCAACCCACAGAGTTACACGTTTCTCTTCAGTGATCAGTTTGTTAGCACAGTTTTCTGGAAATCTGCAATTAGATACTTCATAGCGCAATGAACATTACAGTGACAAAGGAAATATCCAGAGATGAAAACTAGAAAGAAGCTTTCTTAGAAACTTCTTGGTGATGTGTGAATTCATCTCACAGAGTTACACTTATGTTTCGTGGAGCAGTCCGTTAACACTGTCTTTGAGGAATCTGAGAAGGGCTTCTTTGGATCACTATTGAGGCCTACGCTGATAAAGGAAATTTCATCCGTTCAAAACGTGAAAGAAGCTTTCTGAGAAACTTCTTTCTGATCTGTGAGTTCATCTCACAGAGTTACAACCTCTGCCTCAAGAAGCAGTTTGCTAACACTCTTTTCGTGGAATCTGCAAAGTGATATTTGGGAGCCTATTGGGGCCCATGGTGATAAAGGAAATATCCTCACATAATAACTAAAGAGAAGCTTTCTGAGAAACTGCATTGCCATGTGTGAATGCAACTCACAGAGTTACACGTTTCTCTTCAGTGATCAGTTTGTTAGCACAGTTTTCTGGAAATCTGCAATTAGATACTTCATAGCGCAATGAACATTACAGTGACAAAGGAAATATCCACAGATGAAAACTAGAAAGAAGCTTTCTTAGAAACTTCTTGGTGATGTGTGAATTCATCTCACAGAGTTACACTTATGTTTCGTGGAGCAGTCCATTAACACTGTCTTTGAGGAATCTGAGAAGGGCTTCTTTGGATCACATTGAGGCCTACGCTGATAAAGGAAATTTCATCCGTTCAAAACGTGAAAGAAGCTTTCTCAGAAACTTCTTTCTGATCTGTGAGTTCATCTCACAGAGTTACAACCTCTGCCTCAAGAAGCAGTTTGCTAACACTCTTTTCGTGGAATCTGCAAAGTGATATTTGGGAGCCTATTGGGGCCCATGGTGATAAAGGAAATATCCTCACATAATAACTAAAGAGAAGCTTTCTGAGAAACTGCATTGCCATGTGTGAATGCAACTCACAGAGTTACACGTTTCTCTTCAGTGATCAGTTTGTTAGCACAGTTTTCTGGAAATCTGCAATTAGATACTTCATAGCGCAATGAACATAACAGTGACAAATGAAATATCCAGAGATGAAAACTAGAAAGAAGCTTTCTTAGAAACTTCTTGGTGATGTGTGAATTCATCTCACAGAGTTACACTTATGTTTCGTGGAGCAGTCCGTTAACACTGTCTTTGAGGATTCTGAGAAGGGCTTCTTTAGACCACTTTGAGGCCTACGCTGATAAAGGAAATTTCATCCGTTCAAACCGTGAAAGAAGCTTTCTGAGAAACTTCTTTCTGATCTGTGAGTTCATCTCACAGAGTTACAACCTCTGCCTCAAGAAGCAGTTTGCTAACACTCTTTTCGTGGAATCTGCAAAGTGATATTTGGGAGCCTATTGGGGCCCATGGTGATAAAGGAAATATCCTCACATAATAACTAAAGAGAAGCTTTCTGAGAAACTGCATTGCCATGTGTGAATGCAACTCACAGAGTTACACGTTTCTCTTCAGTGATCAGTTTGTTAGCACAGTTTTCTGGAAATCTGCAATTAGATACTTCATAGCGCAATGAACATTACAGTGACAAAGGAAATATCCACAGATGAAAACTAGAAAGAAGCTTTCTTAGAAACTTCTTGGTGATGTGTGAATTCATCTCACAGAGTTACACTTATGTTTCGTGGAGCAGTCCATTAACACTGTCTTTGAGGAATCTGAGAAGGGCTTCTTTGGATCATATTGAGGCCTACGCTGATAAAGGAAATTTCATCCGTTCAAAACGTGAAAGAAGCTTTCTGAGAAACTTCTTTCTGATCTGTGAGTTCATCTCACAGAGTTACAACCTCTGCCTCAAGAAGCAGTTTGCTAACACTCTTTTCGTGGAATCTGCAAAGTGATATTTGGGAGCCTATTGGGGCCCATGGTAATAAAGGAAATATCCTCACATAATAACTAAAGAGAAGCTTTCTGAGAAACTGCATTGCCAAGTGTGAATGCAACCCACAGAGTTACACGTTTCTCTTCAGTGATCAGTTTGTTAGCACAGTTTTCTGGAAATCTGCAATTAGATACTTCATAGCGCAATGAACATTACAGTGACAAAGGAAATATCCAGAGATGAAAACTAGAAAGAAGCTTTCTTAGAAACTTCTTGGTGATGTGTGAATTCATCTCACAGAGTTACACTTATGTTTCGTGGAGCAGTCCATTAACACTGTCTTTGAGGAATCTGAGAAGGGCTTCTTTGGATCACATTGAGGCCTACGCTGATAAAGGAAATTTCATCCGTTCAAAACGTGAAAGAAGCTTTCTGAGAAACTTCTTTCTGATCTGTGAGTTCATCTCACAGAGTTACAACCTCTGCCTCAAGAAGCAGTTTGCTAACACTCTTTTCGTGGAATCTGCAAAGTGATATTTGGGAGCCTATTGGGGCCCATGGTAATAAAGGAAATATCCTCACATAATAACTAAAGAGAAGCTTTCTGAGAAACTGCATTGCCAAGTGTGAATGCAACTCACAGAGTTACACGTTTCTCTTCAGTGATCAGTTTGTTAGCACAGTTTTCTGGAAATCTGCAATTAGATACTTCATAGCGCAATGAACATTACAGTGACAAAGGAAATATCCAGAGATGAAAACTAGAAAGAAGCTTTCTTAGAAACTTCTTGGTGATGTGTGAATTCATCTCACAGAGTTACACTTATGTTTCGTGGAGCAGTCCGTTAACACTGTCTTTGAGGATTCTGAGAAGGGCTTCTTTAGACCACTTTGAGGCCTACGCTGATAAAGGAAATTTCATCCGTTCAAACCGTGAAAGAAGCTTTCTGAGAAACTTCTTTCTGATCTGTGAGTTCATCTCACAGAGTTACAACCTCTGCCTCAAGAAGCAGTTTGCTAACACTCTTTTCGTGGAATCTGCAAAGTGATATTTGGGAGCCTATTGGGGCCCATGGTGATAAAGGAAATATCCTCACATAATAACTAAAGAGAAGCTTTCTGAGAAACTGCATTGCCATGTGTGAATGCAACTCACAGAGTTACACTTTCTCTTCAGTGATCAGTTTGTTAGCACAGTTTTCTGGAAATCTGCAATTAGATACTTCATAGCGCAATGAACATAACAGTGACAAATGAAATATCCACAGATGAAAACTAGAAAGAAGCTTTCTTAGAAACTTCTTGGTGATGTGTGAATTCATCTCACAGAGTTACACTTATGTTTCTTGGAGCAGTGCATTAACACTGTCTTTGAGGAATCTGAGAAGGGCTTCTTTGGATCATATTGAGGCCTAAGCTGATAAAGGAAATTTCATCCGTTCAAAACGTGAAAGAAGCTTTCTGAGAAACTTCTTTCTGATCTGTGAGTTCATCTCACAGAGTTACAAGCCTCTGCCTCAAGAAGCAGTTTGCTAACACTCTTTTCGTGGAATCTGCAAAGTGATATTTGGGAGCCTATTGGGGCCCATGGTGATAAAGGAAATATCCTCACATAATAACTAAAGAGAAGCTTTCTGAGAAACTGCATTGCCATGTGTGAATGCAACTCACAGACTTACGCCAGTGTTCTTTGGAGCCGTTTCTTTGGACTGTTTCCGTGGATTCTGAGAAGTGATATTTCAGATAGCTTTGAAGAATAGAAGGAGAAAGGAAATATCCTTCAAGAGAAAGCGGAACCAAGCTTTGTGAGAAACTGCTTTGTGATATGTGAATTCATTTCACAGTGTTCTATCACCCGTTCTCGGGGGAGTTTCCTAGCACTCATTTTGAGGAATCTCAGATGTGATGTCTTGGATATCGTTGAATCGCATGCTGAATAAGGAACTATCCTCAGAGAAACCTGCAGAGAAGGCTTCTCAAAAACTTCTTTGTTGTGGGTGAATTCAGCCCACAGATGTCCATCATTGTTTCCACTGAGAAACTCGCTAGCAGAATTTTCGCAGAATCTGCAATAGGACACACGGTGGCGCTCCAAGACCACAAATAACCTCGTCTTACTAAAGAAAGAAGCTTTCTGAGAAACGCTATGTGATGTGTGAATTCAACTCACTAAGTTGCAGCGGTATTTCGTGGGGCCGTGGCCTAGGCCTATTTGTGTGGAATCTGAGAACAGATATTCCCGATCCCTTTGAAAACAATGGGGCCAATGGAAACATCTTCCAATAAAAATGAGAAAGAAGCTTTCTGAGAAACTTCTTTCTGATCTGTGAGTTCATCTCACAGAGTTACAACCTCTGCCTCAAGAAGCAGTTTGCTAACACTCTTTTCGTGGAATCTGCAAAGTGATATTTGGGAGCCTATTGGGGCCCATGGTGATAAAGGAAATATCCTCACATAATAACTAAAGAGAAGCTTTCTGAGAAACTGCATTGCCATGTGTGAATGCAACTCACAGAGTTACACGTTTCTCTTCAGTGATCAGTTTGTTAGCACAGTTTTCTGGAAATCTGCAATTAGATACTTCATAGCGCAATGAACATACAGTGAGAAATGAAATATCCAGAGATGAAAACTAGAAAGAAGCTTTCTTAGAAACTTCTTGGTGATGTGTGAATTCATCTCACAGAGTTACACTTATGTTTCGTGGAGCAGTCCGTTAACACTGTCTTTGAGGATTCTGAGAAGGGCTTCTTTAGATCCACTTTGAGGCCTACGCTGATAAAGGAAATTTCATCCGTTCAAACCGTGAAAGAAGCTTTCTGAGAAACTTCTTTCTGATCTGTGAGTTCATCTCACAGAGTTACAACCTCTGCCTCAAGAAGCAGTTTGCTAACACTCTTTTCGTGGAATCTGCAAAGTGATATTTGGGAGCCTATTGGGGCCCATGGTGATAAAGGAAATATCCTCACATAATAACTAAAGAGAAGCTTTCTGAGAAACTGCATTGCCATGTGTGAATGCAACTCACAGAGTTACACGTATCTCTTCAGTGATCAGTTTGTTAGCACAGTTTTCTGGAAATCTGCAATTAGATACTTCATAGCGCAATGAACATTACAGTGACAAAGGAAATATCCACAGATGAAAACTAGAAAGAAGCTTTCTTAGAAACTTCTTGGTGATGTGTGAATTCATCTCACAGAGTTACACTTATGTTTCGTGGAGCAGTCCATTAACACTGTCTTTGAGGAATCTGAGAAGGGCTTCTTTGGATCATATTGAGGCCTACGCTGATAAAGGAAATTTCATCCGTTCAAACCGTGAAAGAAGCTTTCTGAGAAACTTCTTTCTGATCTGTGAGTTCATCTCACAGAGTTACAACCTCTGCCTCAAGAAGCAGTTTGCTAACACTCTTTTCGTGGAATCTGCAAAGTGATATTTGGGAGCCTATTGGGGCCCATGGTATAAAGGAAATATCCTCACATAATAACTAAAGAGAAGCTTTCTGAGAAACTGCATTGCCAAGTGTGAATGCAACCCACAGAGTTACACGTTTCTCTTCAGTGATCAGTTTGTTAGCACAGTTTTCTGGAAATCTGCAATTAGATACTTCATAGCGCAATGAACATTACAGTGACAAAGGAAATATCCAGAGATGAAAACTAGAAAGAAGCTTTCTTAGAAACTTCTTGGTGATGTGTGAATTCATCTCACAGAGTTACACTTATGTTTCGTGGAGCAGTCCATTAACACTGTCTTTGAGGAATCTGAGAAGGGCTTCTTTGGATCACTATTGAGGCCTACGCTGATAAAGGAAATTTCATCCGTTCAAAACGTGAAAGAAGCTTTCTGAGAAACTTCTTTCTGATCTGTGAGTTCATCTCACAGAGTTACAACCTCTGCCTCAAGAAGCAGTTTGCTAACACTCTTTTCGTGGAATCTGCAAAGTGATATTTGGGAGCCTATTGGGGCCCATGGTAATAAAGGAAATATCCTCACATAATAACTAAAGAGAAGCTTTCTGAGAAACTGCATTGCCAAGTGTGAATGCAACCCACAGAGTTACACGTTTCTCTTCAGTGATCAGTTTGTTAGCACAGTTTTCTGGAAATCTGCAATTAGATACTTCATAGCGCAATGAACATTACAGTGACAAAGGAAATATCCAGAGATGAAAACTAGAAAGAAGCTTTCTTAGAAACTTCTTGGTGATGTGTGAATTCATCTCACAGAGTTACACTTATGTTTCGTGGAGCAGTCCGTTAACACTGTCTTTGAGGATTCTGAGAAGGGCTTCTTTAGACCACTTTGAGGCCTACGCTGATAAAGGAAATTTCATCCGTTCAAACCGTGAAAGAAGCTTTCTGAGAAACTTCTTTCTGATCTGTGAGTTCATCTCACAGAGTTACAACCTCTGCCTCAAGAAGCAGTTTGCTAACACTCTTTTCGTGGAATCTGCAAAGTGATATTTGGGAGCCTATTGGGGCCCATGGTGATAAAGGAAATATCCTCACATAATAACTAAAGAGAAGCTTTCTGAGAAACTGCATTGCCATGTGTGAATGCAACTCACAGAGTTACACGTTTCTCTTCGGTGATCAGTTTGTTAGCACAGTTTTCTGGAAATCTGCAATTAGATACTTCATAGCGCAATGAACATAACAGTGACAAATGAAATATCCACAGATGAAAACTAGAAAGAAGCTTTCTTAGAAACTTCTTGGTGATGTGTGAATTCATCTCACAGAGTTACACTTATGTTTCTTGGAGCAGTGCATTAACACTGTCTTTGAGGAATCTGAGAAGGGCTTCTTTGGATCATATTGAGGCCTAAGCTGATAAAGGAAATTTCATCCGTTCAAAACGTGAAAGAAGCTTTCTGAGAAACTTCTTTCTTATCTGTGAGTTCATCTCACAGAGTTACAGCCTCTGCCTCAAGAAGCAGTTTGCTAACACTCTTTTCGTGGAATCTGCAAAGTGATATTTGGGAGCCTATTGGGGCCCATGGTGATAAAGGAAATATCCTCACATAATAACTAAAGAGAAGCTTTCTGAGAAACTGCATTGCCATGTGTGAATGCAACTCACAGACTTACGCCAGTGTTCTTTGGAGCCGTTTCTTTGGACTGTTTCCGTGGATTCTGAGAAGTGATATTTCAGATAGCTTTGAAGAATAGAAGGAGAAAGGAAATATCCTTCAAGAGAAAGCGGAACCAAGCTTTGTGAGAAACTGCTTTGTGATATGTGAATTCATTTCACAGTGTTCTATCACCCGTTCTCGGGGGAGTTTCCTAGCACTCATTTTGAGGAATCTCAGATGTGATGTCTTGGATATCGTTGAATCGCATGCTGAATAAGGAACTATCCTCAGAGAAACCTGCAGAGAAGGCTTCTCAAAAACTTCTTTGTTGTGGGTGAATTCAGCCCACAGATGTCCATCATTGTTTCCACTGAGAAACTCGCTAGCAGAATTTTCGCAGAATCTGCAATAGGACACACGGTGGCGCTCCAAGACCACAAATAACCTCGTCTTACTAAAGAAAGAAGCTTTCTGAGAAACGCTATGTGATGTGTGAATTCAACTCACTAAGTTGCAGCGGTATTTCGTGGGGCCGTGGCCTAGGCCTATTTGTGTGGAATCTGAGAACAGATATTCCCGATCCCTTTGAAAACAATGGGGCCAATGGAAACATCTTCCAATAAAAATGAGAAAGAAGCTTTCTGAGAAACTTCTTTCTGATCTGTGAGTTCATCTCACAGAGTTACAACCTCTGCCTCAAGAAGCAGTTTGCTAACACTCTTTTCGTGGAATCTGCAAAGTGATATTTGGGAGCCTATTGGGGCCCATGGTGATAAAGGAAATATCCTCACATAATAACTAAAGAGAAGCTTTCTGAGAAACTGCATTGCCATGTGTGAATGCAACTCACAGAGTTACACGTTTCTCTTCAGTGATCAGTTTGTTAGCACAGTTTTCTGGAAATCTGCAATTAGATACTTCATAGCGCAATGAACATTACAGTGACAAATGAAATATCCACAAATGAAAACTAGAAAGAAGCCTTCTTAGAAACTTCTTGGTGATGTGTGAATTCATCTCACAGAGTTACACTTATGTTTCGTGGAGCAGTCCATTAACACTGTCTTTGAGGAATCTGAGAAGGGCTTCTTTGGATCACATTGAGGCCTACGCTGATAAAGGAAATTTCATCCGTTCAAAACGTGAAGAAGCTTTCTCAGAAACTTCTTTCTGATCTGTGAGTTCATCTCACAGAGTTACAACCTCTGCCTCAAGAAGCAGTTTGCTAACACTCTTTTCGTGGAATCTGCAAAGTGATATTTGGGAGCCTATTGGGGCCCATGGTGATAAAGGAAATATCCTCACATAATAACTAAGGAGAAGCTTTCTGAGAAACTGCATTGCCATGTGTGAATGCAACTCACAGAGTTACACGTTTCTCTTCAGTGATCAGTTTGTTAGCACAGTTTTCTGGAAATCTGCAATTAGATACTTCATAGCGCAATGAACATTACAGTGACAAAGGAAATATCCACAGATGAAAACTAGAAAGAAGCTTTCTTAGAAACTTCTTGGTGATGTGTGAATTCATCTCACAGAGTTACACTTATGTTTCGTGGAGCAGTCCATTAACACTGTCTTTGAGGAATCTGAGAAGGGCTTCTTTGGATCATATTGAGGCCTACGCTGATAAAGGAAATTTCATCCGTTCAAAACGTGAAAGAAGCTTTCTGAGAAACTTCTTTCTGATCTGTGAGTTCATCTCACAGAGTTACAACCTCTGCCTCAAGAAGCAGTTTGCTAACACTCTTTTCGTGGAATCTGCAAAGTGATATTTGGGAGCCTATTGGGGCCCATGGTATAAAGGAAATATCCTCACATAATAACTAAAGAGAAGCTTTCTGAGAAACTGCATTGCCAAGTGTGAATGCAACCCACAGAGTTACACGTTTCTCTTCAGTGATCAGTTTGTTAGCACAGTTTTCTGGAAATCTGCAATTAGATACTTCATAGCGCAATGAACATTACAGTGACAAAGGAAATATCCAGAGATGAAAACTAGAAAGAAGCTTTCTTAGAAACTTCTTGGTGATGTGTGAATTCATCTCACAGAGTTACACTTATGTTTCGTGGAGCAGTCCATTAACACTGTCTTTGAGGAATCTGAGAAGGGCTTCTTTGGATCACTATTGAGGCCTACGCTGATAAAGGAAATTTCATCCGTTCAAAACGTGAAAGAAGCTTTCTGAGAAACTTCTTTCTGATCTGTGAGTTCATCTCACAGAGTTACAACCTCTGCCTCAAGAAGCAGTTTGCTAACACTCTTTTCGTGGAATCTGCAAAGTGATATTTGGGAGCCTATTGGGGCCCATGGTGATAAAGGAAATATCCTCACATAATAACTAAAGAGAAGCTTTCTGAGAAACTGCATTGCCATGTGTGAATGCAACTCACAGAGTTACACGTTTCTCTTCAGTGATCAGTTTGTTAGCACAGTTTTCTGGAAATCTGCAATTAGATACTTCATAGCGCAATGAACATTACAGTGACAAATGAAATATCCACAGATGAAAACTAGAAAGAAGCTTTCTTAGAAACTTCTTGGTGATGTGTGAATTCATCTCACAGAGTTACACTTATGTTTCGTGGAGCAGTCCATTAACACTGTCTTTGAGGAATCTGAGAAGGGCTTCTTTGGATCACATTGAGGCCTACGCTGATAAAGGAAATTTCATCCGTTCAAAACGTGAAGGAAGCTTTCTCAGAAACTTCTTTCTGATCTGTGAGTTCATCTCACAGAGTTACAACCTCTGCCTCAAGAAGCAGTTTGCTAACACTCTTTTCGTGGAATCTGCAAAGTGATATTTGGGAGCCTATTGGGGCCCATGGTAATAAAGGAAATATCCTCACATAATAACTAAGAGAAGCTTTCTGAGAAACTGCATTGCCAGTGTGTGAATGCAACTCACAGAGTTACACGTTTCTCTTCAGTGATCAGTTTGTTAGCACAGTTTTCTGGAAATCTGCAATTAGATACTTCATAGCGCAATGAACATTACAGTGACAAAGGAAATATCCACAGATGAAAACTAGAAAGAAGCTTTCTTAGAAACTTCTTGGTGATGTGTGAATTCATCTCACAGAGTTACACTTATGTATCGTGGAGCAGTGCATTAACACTGTCTTTGAGGAATCTGAGAAGGGCTTCTTTGGATCATACTGAGGCCTAAGCTGATAAAGGAAATTTCATCCGTTCAAAACGTGAAAGAAGCTTTCTGAGAAACTTCTTTCTGATCTGTGAGTTCATCTCACAGAGTTACAACCTCTGCCTCAAGAAGCAGTTTGCTAACACTCTTTTCGTGGAATCTGCAAAGTGATATTTGGGAGCCTATTGGGGCCCATGGTAATAAAGGAAATATCCTCACATAATAACTAAAGAGAAGCTTTCTGAGAAACTGCATTGCCAAGTGTGAATGCAACCCACAGAGTTACACGTTTCTCTTCAGTGATCAGTTTGTTAGCACAGTTTTCTGGAAATCTGCAATTAGATACTTCATAGCGCAATGAACATTACAGTGACAAAGGAAATATCCAGAGATGAAAACTAGAAAGAAGCTTTCTGAGAAACTTCTTTCTGATCTGTGAGTTCATCTCACAGAGTTACAACCTCTGCCTCAAGAAGCAGTTTGCTAACACTCTTTTCGTGGAATCTGCAAAGTGATATTTGGGAGCCTATTGGGGCCCATGGTAATAAAGGAAATATCCTCACATAATAACTAAAGAGAAGCTTTCTGAGAAACTGCTTTGCCAAGTGTGAATGCAACCCACAGAGTTACACGTTTCTCTTCAGTGATCAGTTTGTTAGCACAGTTTTCTGGAAATCTGCAATTAGATACTTCATAGCGCAATGAACATTACAGTGACAAAGGAATTATCCAGAGATGAAAACTAGAAAGAAGCTTTCTTAGAACCTTCTTTTTGATGTGTGAATTCATCTCACAGAGTTACACTTATATTTCGTGGAGCAGTCCGTTAACACTGTCTTTGAGGATTCTGAGAAGGGCTTCTTTAGACCACTTTGAGGCCTACGCTGATAAAGGAAATTTCATCCGTTCAAACCGTGAAAGAAGCTTTCTGAGAAACTTCTTTCTGATCTCTGAGTTCATCTCACAGAGTTACAACCTCTGCCTCAAGAAGCAGTTTGCTAACACTCTTTTCGTGGAATCTGCAAAGTGATATTTGGGAGCCTATTGGGGCCCATGGTGATAAAGGAAATATCCTCACATAATAACTAAAGAGAAGCTTTCTGAGAAACTGCATTGCCATGTGTGAATGCAACTCACAGAGTTACACGTTTCTCTTCGGTGATCAGTTTGTTAGCACAGTTTTCTGGAAATCTGCAATTAGATACTTCATAGCGCAATGAACATAACAGTGACAAATGAAATATCCACAGATGAAAACTAGAAAGAAGCTTTCTTAGAAACTTCTTGGTGATGTGTGAATTCATCTCACAGAGTTACACTTATGTTTCTTGGAGCAGTGCATTAACACTGTCTTTGAGGAATCTGAGAAGGGCTTCTTTGGATCATATTGAGGCCTAAGCTGATAAAGGAAATTTCATCCGTTCAAAACGTGAAAGAAGCTTTCTGAGAAACTTCTTTCTTATCTGTGAGTTCATCTCACAGAGTTACAGCCTCTGCCTCAAGAAGCAGTTTGCTAACACTCTTTTCGTGGAATCTGCAAAGTGATATTTGGGAGCCTATTGGGGCCCATGGTGATAAAGGAAATATCCTCACATAATAACTAAAGAGAAGCTTTCTGAGAAACTGCATTGCCATGTGTGAATGCAACTCACAGACTTACGCCAGTGTTCTTTGGAGCCGTTTCTTTGGACTGTTTCCGTGGATTCTGAGAAGTGATATTTCAGATAGCTTTGAAGAATAGAAGGAGAAAGGAATATCCTTCAAGAGAAAGCGGAACCAAGCTTTGTGAGAAACTGCTTTGTGATATGTGAATTCATTTCACAGTGTTCTATCACCCGTTCTCGGGGGAGTTTCCTAGCACTCATTTTGAGGAATCTCAGATGTGATGTCTTGGATATCGTTGAATCGCATGCTGAATAAGGAACTATCCTCAGAGAAACCTGCAGAGAAGGCTTCTCAAAAACTTCTTTGTTGTGGGTGAATTCAGCCCACAGATGTCCATCATTGTTTCCACTGAGAAACTCGCTAGCAGAATTTTCGCAGAATCTGCAATAGGACACACGGTGGCGCTCCAAGACCACAAATAACCTCGTCTTACTAAAGAAAGAAGCTTTCTGAGAAACGCTATGTGATGTGTGAATTCAACTCACTAAGTTGCAGCGGTATTTCGTGGGGCCGTGGCCTAGGCCTATTTGTGTGGAATCTGAGAACAGATATTCCCGATCCCTTTGAAAACAATGGGGCCAATGGAAACATCTTCCAATAAAAATGAGAAAGAAGCTTTCTGAGAAACTTCTTTCTGATCTGTGAGTTCATCTCACAGAGTTACAACCTCTGCCTCAAGAAGCAGTTTGCTAACACTCTTTTCGTGGAATCTGCAAAGTGATATTTGGGAGCCTATTGGGGCCCATGGTGATAAAGGAAATATCCTCACATAATAACTAAAGAGAAGCTTTCTGAGAAACTGCATTGCCATGTGTGAATGCAACTCACAGAGTTACACGTTTCTCTTCAGTGATCAGTTTGTTAGCACAGTTTTCTGGAAATCTGCAATTAGATACTTCATAGCGCAATGAACATTACAGTGACAAATGAAATATCCACAAATGAAAACTAGAAAGAAGCCTTCTTAGAAACTTCTTGGTGATGTGTGAATTCATCTCACAGAGTTACACTTATGTTTCGTGGAGCAGTCCATTAACACTGTCTTTGAGGAATCTGAGAAGGGCTTCTTTGGATCACATTGAGGCCTACGCTGATAAAGGAAATTTCATCCGTTCAAAACGTGAAGGAAGCTTTCTCAGAAACTTCTTTCTGATCTGTGAGTTCATCTCACAGAGTTACAACCTCTGCCTCAAGAAGCAGTTTCCTAACACTCTTTTCGTGGAATCTGCAAAGTGATATTTGGGAGCCTATTGGGGCCCATGGTAATAAAGGAAATATCCTCACATAATAACTAAGGAGAAGCTTTCTGAGAAACTGCATTGCCAGTGTGTGAATGCAACTCACAGAGTTACACGTTTCTCTTCAGTGATCAGTTTGTTAGCACAGTTTTCTGGAAATCTGCAATTAGATACTTCATAGCGCAATGAACATTACAGTGACAAAGGAAATATCCACAGATGAAAACTAGAAAGAAGCTTTCTTAGAAACTTCTTGGTGATGTGTGAATTCATCTCACAGAGTTACACTTATGTTTCGTGGAGCAGTCCATTAACACTGTCTTTGAGGAATCTGAGAAGGGCTTCTTTGGATCATATTGAGGCCTACGCTGATAAAGGAAATTTCATCCGTTCAAAACGTGAAAGAAGCTTTCTGAGAAACTTCTTTCTGATCTGTGAGTTCATCTCACAGAGTTACAACCTCTGCCTCAAGAAGCAGTTTGCTAACACTCTTTTCGTGGAATCTGCAAAGTGATATTTGGGAGCCTATTGGGGCCCATGGTTATAAAGGAAATATCCTCACATAATAACTAAAGAGAAGCTTTCTGAGAAACTGCATTGCCAAGTGTGAATGCAACCCACAGAGTTACACGTTTCTCTTCAGTGATCAGTTTGTTAGCACAGTTTTCTGGAAATCTGCAATTAGATACTTCATAGCGCAATGAACATCACAGTGACAAAGGAAATATCCACAGATGAAAACTAGAAAGAAGCTTTCTTAGAAACTTCTTGGTGATGTGTGAATTCATCTCACAGAGTTACACTTATGTTTCGTGGAGCAGTCCATTAACACTGTCTTTGAGGAATCTGAGAAGGGCTTCTTTGGATCACATTGAGGCCTACGCTGATAAAGGAAATTTCATCCGTTCAAAACGTGAAAGAAGCTTTCTCAGAAACTTCTTTCTGATCTGTGAGTTCATCTCACAGAGTTACAACCTCTGCCTCAAGAAGCAGTTTGCTAACACTCTTTTCGTGGAATCTGCAAAGTGATATTTGGGAGCCTATTGGGGCCCATGGTGATAAAGGAAATATCCTCACATAATAACTAAAGAGAAGCTTTCTGAGAAACTGCATTGCCATGTGTGAATGCAACTCACAGAGTTACACGTTTCTCTTCAGTGATCAGTTTGTTAGCACAGTTTTCTGGAAATCTGCAATTAGATACTTCATAGCGCAATGAACATTACAGTGACAAATGAAATATCCACAGATGAAAACTAGAAAGAAGCTTCTTAGAAACTTCTTGGTGATGTGTGAATTCATCTCACAGAGTTACACTTATGTTTCGTGGAGCAGTCCATTAACACTGTCTTTGAGGAATCTGAGAAGGGCTTCTTTGGATCACATTGAGGCCTACGCTGATAAAGGAAATTTCATCCGTTCAAAACGTGAAGGAAGCTTTCTCAGAAACTTCTTTCTGATCTGTGAGTTCATCTCACAGAGTTACAACCTCTGCCTCAAGAAGCAGTTTCCTAACACTCTTTTCGTGGAATCTGCAAAGTGATATTTGGGAGCCTATTGGGGCCCATGGTAATAAAGGAAATATCCTCACATAATAACTAAGGAGAAGCTTTCTGAGAAACTGCATTGCCAGTGTGTGAATGCAACTCACAGAGTTACACGTTTCTCTTCAGTGATCAGTTTGTTAGCACAGTTTTCTGGAAATCTGCAATTAGATACTTCATAGCGCAATGAACATTACAGTGACAAAGGAAATATCCACAGATGAAAACTAGAAAGAAGCTTTCTTAGAAACTTCTTGGTGATGTGTGAATTCATCTCACAGAGTTACACTTATGTATCGTGGAGCAGTGCATTAACACTGTCTTTGAGGAATCTGAGAAGGGCTTCTTTGGATCATACTTGAGGCCTAAGCTGATAAAGGAAATTTCATCCGTTCAAAACGTGAAAGAAGCTTTCTGAGAAACTTCTTTCTGATCTGTGAGTTCATCTCACAGAGTTACAACCTCTGCCTCAAGAAGCAGTTTGCTAACACTCTTTTCGTGGAATCTGCAAAGTGATATTTGGGAGCCTATTGGGGCCCATGGTTATAAAGGAAATATCCTCACATAATAACTAAAGAGAAGCTTTCTGAGAAACTGCATTGCCAAGTGTGAATGCAACCCACAGAGTTACACGTTTCTCTTCAGTGATCAGTTTGTTAGCACAGTTTTCTGGAAATCTGCAATTAGATACTTCATAGCGCAATGAACATTACAGTGACAAAGGAAATATCCAGAGATGAAAACTAGAAAGAAGCTTTCTTAGAAACTTCTTGGTGATGTGTGAATTCATCTCACAGAGTTACACTTATGTTTCGTGGAGCAGTCCATTAACACTGTCTTTGAGGAATCTGAGAAGGGCTTCTTTGGATCATATTGAGGCCTACGCTGATAAAGGAAATTTCATCCGTTCAAAACGTGAAAGAAGCTTTCTGAGAAACTTCTTTCTGATCTGTGAGTTCATCTCACAGAGTTACAACCTCTGCCTCAAGAAGCAGTTTGCTAACACTCTTTTCGTGGAATCTGCAAAGTGATATTTGGGAGCCTATTGGGGCCCATGGTGATAAAGGAAATATCCTCACATAATAACTAAAGAGAAGCTTTCTGAGAAACTGCATTGCCAAGTGTGAATGCAACCCACAGAGTTACACGTTTCTCTTCAGTGATCAGTTTGTTAGCACAGTTTTCTGGAAATCTGCAATTAGATACTTCATAGCGCAATGAACATCACAGTGACAAAGGAAATATCCACAGATGAAAACTAGAAAGAAGCTTTCTTAGAAACTTCTTGGTGATGTGTGAATTCATCTCACAGAGTTACACTTATGTTTCGTGGAGCAGTCCATTAACACTGTCTTTGAGGAATCTGAGAAGGGCTTCTTTGGATCACATTGAGGCCTACGCTGATAAAGGAAATTTCATCCGTTCAAAACGTGAAAGAAGCATTCTCAGAAACTTCTTTCTCATCTGTGAGTTCATCTCACAGAGTTACAACCTCTGCCTCAAGAAGCAGTTTGCTAACACTCTTTTCGTGGAATCTGCAAAGTGATATTTGGGAGCCTATTGGGGCCCATGGTGATAACGGAAATATCCTCACATAATAACTAAAGAGAAGCTTTCTGAGAAACTGCATTGCCATGTGTGAATGCAACTCACAGAGTTACACGTTTCTCTTCAGTGATCAGTTTGTTAGCACAGTTTTCTGGAAATCTGCAATTAGATACTTCATAGCGCAATGAACATAACAGTGAGAAATGAAATATCCAGAGATGAAAACTAGAAAGAAGCTTTCTTAGAAACTTCTTGGTGATGTGTGAATTCATCTCACAGAGTTACACTTATGTTTCGTGGAGCAGTCCGTTAACACTGTCTTTGAGGATTCTGAGAAGGGCTTCTTTAGACCACTTTGAGGCCTACGCTGATAAAGGAAATTTCATCCGTTCAAACCGTGAAAGAAGCTTTCTGAGAAACTTCTTTCTGATCTGTGAGTTCATCTCACAGAGTTACAACCTCTGCCTCAAGAAGCAGTTTGCTAACACTCTTTTCGTGGAATCTGCAAAGTGATATTTGGGAGCCTATTGGGGCCCATGGTGATAAAGGAAATATCCTCACATAATAAGTAAAGAGAAGCTTTCTGAGAAACTGCATTGCCATGTGTGAATGCAACTCACAGAGTTACACTATCTCTTCAGTGATCAGTTTGTTAGCACAGTTTTCTGGAAATCTGCAATTAGATACTTCATAGCGCAATGAACATTACAGTGACAAAGGAAATATCCACAGATGAAAACTAGAAAGAAGCTTTATTAGAAACTTCTTGGTGATGTGTGAATTCATCTCACAGAGTTACACTTATGTTTCGTGGAGCAGTCCATTAACACTGTCTTTGAGGAATCTGAGAAGGGCTTCTTTGGATCATATTGAGTCCTACGCTGATAAAGGAAATTTCATCCGTTCAAACCGTGAAAGAAGCTTTCTGAGAAACTTCTTTCTGATCTGTGAGTTCATCTCACAGAGTTACAACCTCTGCCTCAAGAAGCAGTTTGCTAACACTCTTTTCGTGGAATCTGCAAAGTGATATTTGGGAGCCTATTGGGGCCCATGGTAATAAAGGAAATATCCTCACATAATAACTAAAGAGAAGCTTTCTGAGAAACTGCATTGCCAAGTGTGAATGCAACCCACAGAGTTACACGTTTCTCTTCAGTGATCAGTTTGTTAGCACAGTTTTCTGGAAATCTGCAATTAGATACTTCATAGCGCAATGAACATTACAGTGACAAAGGAAATATCCAGAGATGAAAACTAGAAAGAAGCTTTCTTAGAAACTTCTTGGTGATGTGTGAATTCATCTCACAGAGTTACACTTATGTTTCGTGGAGCAGTCCATTAACACTGTCTTTGAGGAATCTGAGAAGGGCTTCTTTGGATCATATTGAGGCCTACGCTGATAAAGGAAATTTCATCCGTTCAAAACGTGAAAGAAGCTTTCTGAGAAACTTCTTTCTGATCTGTGAGTTCATCTCACAGAGTTACAACCTCTGCCTCAAGAAGCAGTTTGCTAACACTCTTTTCGTGGAATCTGCAAAGTGATATTTGGGAGCCTATTGGGGCCCATGGTTATAAAGGAAATATCCTCACATAATAACTAAAGAGAAGCTTTCTGAGAAACTGCATTGCCAAGTGTGAATGCAACCCACAGAGTTACACGTTTCTCTTCAGTGATCAGTTTGTTAGCACAGTTTTCTGGAAATCTGCAATTAGATACTTCATAGCGCAATGAACATTACAGTGACAAAGGAATTATCCAGAGATGAAAACTAGAAAGAAGCTTTCTTAGAACCTTCTTTTTGATGTGTGAATTCATCTCACAGAGTTACACTTATGTTTCGTGGAGCAGTCCGTTAACACTGTCTTTGAGGATTCTGAGAAGGGCTTCTTTAGACCACTTTGAGGCCTACGCTGATAAAGGAAATTTCATCCGTTCAAACCGTGAAAGAAGCTTTCTGAGAAACTTCTTTCTGATCTGTGAGTTCATCTCACAGAGTTACAACCTCTGCCTCAAGAAGCAGTTTGCTAACACTCTTTTCGTGGAATCTGCAAAGTGATATTTGGGAGCCTATTGGGGCCCATGGTGATAAAGGAAATATCCTCACATAATAACTAAAGAGAAGCTTTCTGAGAAACTGCATTGCCATGTGTGAATGCAACTCACAGAGTTACACGTTTCTCTTCGGTGATCAGTTTGTTAGCACAGTTTTCTGGAAATCTGCAATTAGATACTTCATAGCGCAATGAACATAACAGTGACAAATGAAATATCCACAGATGAAAACTAGAAAGAAGCTTTCTTAGAAACTTCTTGGTGATGTGTGAATTCATCTCACAGAGTTACACTTATGTTTCTTGGAGCAGTGCATTAACACTGTCTTTGAGGAATCTGAGAAGGGCTTCTTTGGATCATATTGAGGCCTAAGCTGATAAAGGAAATTTCATCCGTTCAAAACGTGAAAGAAGCTTTCTGAGAAACTTCTTTCTTATCTGTGAGTTCATCTCACAGAGTTACAGCCTCTGCCTCAAGAAGCAGTTTGCTAACACTCTTTTCGTGGAATCTGCAAAGTGATATTTGGGAGCCTATTGGGGCCCATGGTGATAAAGGAAATATCCTCACATAATAACTAAAGAGAAGCTTTCTGAGAAACTGCATTGCCATGTGTGAATGCAACTCACAGACTTACGCCAGTGTTCTTTGGAGCCGTTTCTTTGGACTGTTTCCGTGGATTCTGAGAAGTGATATTTCAGATAGCTTTGAAGAATAGAAGGAGAAAGGAAATATCCTTCAAGAGAAAGCGGAACCAAGCTTTGTGAGAAACTGCTTTGTGATATGTGAATTCATTTCACAGTGTTCTATCACCCGTTCTCGGGGGAGTTTCCTAGCACTCATTTTGAGGAATCTCAGATGTGATGTCTTGGATATCGTTGAATCGCATGCTGAATAAGGAACTATCCTCAGAGAAACCTGCAGAGAAGGCTTCTCAAAAACTTCTTTGTTGTGGGTGAATTCAGCCCACAGATGTCCATCATTGTTTCCACTGAGAAACTCGCTAGCAGAATTTTCGCAGAATCTGCAATAGGACACACGGTGGCGCTCCAAGACCACAAATAACCTCGTCTTACTAAAGAAAGAAGCTTTCTGAGAAACGCTATGTGATGTGTGAATTCAACTCACTAAGTTGCAGCGGTATTTCGTGGGGCCGTGGCCTAGGCCTATTTGTGTGGAATCTGAGAACAGATATTCCCGATCCCTTTGAAAACAATGGGGCCAATGGAAACATCTTCCAATAAAAATGAGAAAGAAGCTTTCTGAGAAACTTCTTTCTGATCTGTGAGTTCATCTCACAGAGTTACAACCTCTGCCTCAAGAAGCAGTTTGCTAACACTCTTTTCGTGGAATCTGCAAAGTGATATTTGGGAGCCTATTGGGGCCCATGGTGATAAAGGAAATATCCTCACATAATAACTAAAGAGAAGCTTTCTGAGAAACTGCATTGCCATGTGTGAATGCAACTCACAGAGTTACACGTTTCTCTTCAGTGATCAGTTTGTTAGCACAGTTTTCTGGAAATCTGCAATTAGATACTTCATAGCGCAATGAACATTACAGTGACAAATGAAATATCCACAAATGAAAACTAGAAAGAAGCCTTCTTAGAAACTTCTTGGTGATGTGTGAATTCATCTCACAGAGTTACACTTATGTTTCGTGGAGCAGTCCATTAACACTGTCTTTGAGGAATCTGAGAAGGGCTTCTTTGGATCACATTGAGGCCTACGCTGATAAAGGAAATTTCATCCGTTCAAAACGTGAAGGAAGCTTTCTCAGAAACTTCTTTCTGATCTGTGAGTTCATCTCACAGAGTTACAACCTCTGCCTCAAGAAGCAGTTTCCTAACACTCTTTTCGTGGAATCTGCAAAGTGATATTTGGGAGCCTATTGGGGCCCATGGTAATAAAGGAAATATCCTCACATAATAACTAAGGAGAAGCTTTCTGAGAAACTGCATTGCCGTGTGTGAATGCAACTCACAGAGTTACACGTTTCTCTTCAGTGATCAGTTTGTTAGCACAGTTTTCTGGAAATCTGCAATTAGATACTTCATAGCGCAATGAACATTACAGTGACAAAGGAAATATCCACAGATGAAAACTAGAAAGAAGCTTTCTTAGAAACTTCTTGGTGATGTGTGAATTCATCTCACAGAGTTACACTTATGTATCGTGGAGCAGTGCATTAACACTGTCTTTGAGGAATCTGAGAAGGGCTTCTTTGGATCATACTGAGGCCTAAGCTGATAAAGGAAATTTCATCCGTTCAAAACGTGAAAGAAGCTTTCTGAGAAACTTCTTTCTGATCTGTGAGTTCATCTCACAGAGTTACAACCTCTGCCTCAAGAAGCAGTTTGCTAACACTCTTTTCGTGGAATCTGCAAAGTGATATTTGGGAGCCTATTGGGGCCCATGGTAATAAAGGAAATATCCTCACATAATAACTAAAGAGAAGCTTTCTGAGAAACTGCATTGCCAAGTGTGAATGCAACCCACAGAGTTACACGTTTCTCTTCAGTGATCAGTTTGTTAGCACAGTTTTCTGGAAATCTGCAATTAGATACTTCATAGCGCAATGAACATTACAGTGACAAAGGAAATATCCAGAGATGAAAACTAGAAAGAAGCTTTCTTAGAAACTTCTTGGTGATGTGTGAATTCATCTCACAGAGTTACACTTATGTTTCGTGGAGCAGTCCATTAACACTGTCTTTGAGGAATCTGAGAAGGGCTTCTTTGGATCATATTGAGGCCTACGCTGATAAAGGAAATTTCATCCGTTCAAAACGTGAAAGAAGCTTTCTGAGAAACTTCTTTCTGATCTGTGAGTTCATCTCACAGAGTTACAACCTCTGCCTCAAGAAGCAGTTTGCTAACACTCTTTTCGTGGAATCTGCAAAGTGATATTTGGGAGCCTATTGGGGCCCATGGTGATAAAGGAAATATCCTCACATAATAACTAAAGAGAAGCTTTCTGAGAAACTGCATTGCCATGTGTGAATGCAACTCACAGAGTTACACGTTTCTCTTCAGTGATCAGTTTGTTAGCACAGTTTTCTGGAAATCTGCAATTAGATACTTCATAGCGCAATGAACATTACAGTGACAAAGAAATATCCAAGATGAAACTAGAAAGAAGCTTTCTTAGAAACTTCTTGGTGATGTGTGAATTCATCTCACAGAGTTACACTTATGTTTCGTGGAGCAGTCCATTAACACTGTCTTTGAGGAATCTGAGAAGGGCTTCTTTGGATCACATTGAGGCCTACGCTGATAAAGGAAATTTCATCCGTTCAAACGTGAAAGAAGCTTTCTCAGAAACTTCTTTCTGATCTGTGAGTTCATCTCACAGAGTTACAACCTCTGCCTCAAGAAGCAGTTTCCTAACACTCTTTTCGTGGAATCTGCAAAGTGATATTTGGGAGCCTATTGGGGCCCATGGTATAAAGGAAATATCCTCACATAATAACTAAAGAGAAGCTTTCTGAGAAACTGCATTGCCATGTGTGAATGCAACTCACAGAGTTACACGTTTCTCTTCAGTGATCAGTTTGTTAGCACAGTTTTCTGGAAATCTGCAATTAGATACTTCATAGCGCAATGAACATTACAGTGACAAAGGAAATATCCACAGATGAAAACTAGAAAGAAGCTTTCTTAGAAACTTCTTGGTGATGTGTGAATTCATCTCACAGAGTTACACTTATGTTTCGTGGAGCAGTGCATTAACACTGTCTTTGAGGAATCTGAGAAGGGCTTCTTTGGATCATACTTGAGGCCTACGCTGATAAAGGAAATTTCATCCGTTCAAAACGTGAAAGAAGCTTTCTGAGAAACTTCTTTCTGATCTGTGAGTTCATCTCACAGAGTTACAACCTCTGCCTCAAGAAGCAGTTTGCTAACACTCTTTTCGTGGAATCTGCAAAGTGATATTTGGGAGCCTATTGGGGCCATGGTAATAAAGGAAATATCCTCACATAATAACTAAAGAGAAGCTTTCTGAGAAACTGCATTGCCAAGTGTGAATGCAACCCACAGAGTTACACGTTTCTCTTCAGTGATCAGTTTGTTAGCACAGTTTTCTGGAAATCTGCAATTAGATACTTCATAGCGCAATGAACATTACAGTGACAAAGGAAATATCCAGAGATGAAAACTAGAAAGAAGCTTTCTGAGAAACTTCTTTCTGATCTGTGAGTTCATCTCACAGAGTTACAACCTCTGCCTCAAGAAGCAGTTTGCTAACACTCTTTTCGTGGAATCTGCAAAGTGATATTTGGGAGCCTATTGGGGCCCATGGTAATAAAGGAAATATCCTCACATAATAACTAAGAGAAGCTTTCTGAGAAACTGCTTTGCCAAGTGTGAATGCAACCCACAGAGTTACACGTTTCTCTTCAGTGATCAGTTTGTTAGCATAGTTTTCTGGAAATCTGCAATTAGATACTTCATAGCGCAATGAACATTACAGTGACAAAGGAATTATCCAGAGATGAAAACTAGAAAGAAGCTTTCTTAGAACCTTCTTTTTCATGTGTGAATTCATCTCACAGAGTTACACTTATATTTCGTGGAGCAGTCCGTTAACACTGTCTTTGAGGATTCTGAGAAGGGCTTCTTTAGACCACTTTGAGGCCTACGCTGATAAAGGAAATTTCATCCGTTCAAACCGTGAAAGAAGCTTTCTGAGAAACTTCTTTCTGATCTGTGAGTTCATCTCACAGAGTTACAACCTCTGCCTCAAGAAGCAGTTTGCTAACACTCTTTTCGTGGAATCTGCAAAGTGATATTTGGGAGCCTATTGGGGCCCATGGTGATAAAGGAAATATCCTCACATAATAACTAAAGAGAAGCTTTCTGAGAAACTGCATTGCCATGTGTGAATGCAACTCACAGAGTTACACGTTTCTCTTCGGTGATCAGTTTGTTAGCACAGTTTTCTGGAAATCTGCAATTAGATACTTCATAGCGCAATGAACATAACAGTGACAAATGAAATATCCACAGATGAAAACTAGAAAGAAGCTTTCTTAGAAACTTCTTGGTGATGTGTGAATTCATCTCACAGAGTTACACTTATGTTTCTTGGAGCAGTGCCATTAACACTGTCTTTGAGGAATCTGAGAAGGGCTTCTTTGGATCATATTGAGGCCTAAGCTGATAAAGGAAATTTCATCCGTTCAAAACGTGAAAGAAGCTTTCTGAGAAACTTCTTTCTTATCTGTGAGTTCATCTCACAGAGTTACAGCCTCTGCCTCAAGAAGCAGTTTGCTAACACTCTTTTCGTGGAATCTGCAAAGTGATATTTGGGAGCCTATTGGGGCCCATGGTGATAAGGAAATATCCTCACATAATAACTAAAGAGAAGCTTTCTGAGAAACTGCATTTGCCATGTGTGAATGCAACTCACAGACTTACGCCAGTGTTCTTTGGAGCCGTTTCTTTGGACTGTTTCCGTGGATTCTGAGAAGGATATTCAGATAGCTTTGAAGAATAGAAGGAGAAAGGAAATACCTTCAAGAGAAAGCGGAACCAAGCTTGTGAGAACTGCTTGTGATATGTGAATTCATTTCACAGTGTTCTATCACCCGTTCTCGGGGGAGTTTCCTAGCACTCATTTTGAGGAATCTCAGATGTGATGTCTGGTATCGTTGAATCGCATTCTGAATAAGGAACTATCCTCAGAGAAACCTGCAGAGAAGGCTTTAGCTTCTCAAAAACTTCTTTGTTGTGGGTGAATTCAGCCCACAGAATGTCCATCATTGTTTTCCACTGAGAAACTCGCTAGCAGAATTTCGCAGAATCTGCAATAGGACCACGGTGGCGCTCCAAGACCACAAATAACCTCGTCTTACTAAAGAAAGAAGCTTTCTGAGAACGCTATGTGATGTGTGAATTCAACTCACTAAGTTTGCAGCGGTATTTCGTGGGGCCGTGCGCCTAGGCCTATTTGTGTGGAATCTGAGAACAGATATTCCCGATCCCTTTGAAAACAACGGGGCCAATGGAAACATCTTCCAATAAAAATGAGAAAGAAGCTTTCTGAGAAACTTCTTCTGATCTGTGAGTTCATCTCACAGAGTTACAACTCTGCCTCAAGAAGCAGTTTGCTAACACTCTTTTCGTGGAATCTGCAAAGTGATATTTGGGAGCCTATTGGGGCCCATGGTGATAAGGAAATATCCTCACATAATAACTAAAGAGAAGCTTTCTGAGAAACTGCATTGCCATGTGTGAATGCAACTCACAGAGTTACACGTTTCTCTTCAGTGATCAGTTTGTTAGCACAGTTTTCTGGAAATCTGCAATTAGATACTTCATAGCGCAATGAACATTACAGTGACAAATGAAATATCCACAAATGAAAACTAGAAAGAAGCCTTCTTAGAAACTTCTTGG
>NW_022142067.1:0-8269 GCF_007565055.1 Rhinopithecus roxellana | reverse complement strand
GTGAATGCAACTCAGAGTTACACGTTTCTCTTCATTGATCAGTTTGTTAGCACAGTTTTCTGGAAATCTGCAATTAGATACTTCATAGCGCAATGAACAGTGACAAGTTGACAAAGGGAAATATCCACAGATGAAAACTAGAAAGAAGCTTTCTTAGAAACTTCTTGGTGATGTGTGAATTCATCTCACAGAGTATACACTTATGTTTCGTGGAGCAGTCCATTAACACTGTCTTTGGGGAAACTGAGAAGGGCTTCTTTGGATCACATTGAGGCCTTACGTGATAAAGGAAATTTCACTCCGTTCAAAACGTGAAAGAAGCTTTCTGAGAAACTTCTTTCTGATCTGTGAGTTCATCTCACAGAGTTACAAACTCTGGCCTCAAGAAGCAGTTTGCTAACACTCTCTTCGTGGAATCTGCAAAGTGATATTGGGAGTCTATTGGGCCCATGGTGATAAAGCAAATATCCTCACATAATAACTAAAGAGAAGCTTTCTGAGAAACTGCACTTGCCATGTGTGAATGCAACTCACAGAGTTACACGTTTTCTTCAGTGATTCAGTTTGGTTAGCAGCAGGTTTTCCTGGAATCCTGCAAGTAGATTACTTCATAGCGCAATGAACATTACAGTGACAAAAGGAAATAATCCACAATGAGGAAAACTAGGAAAGAAGCTTTCTTAGAAACTTCTTGGTGAAGGTGTGAATTCATCTCACAGAGTTACACTTATGTTTCGTGGAGTCGTCTGAGCAGTCATTAACACTGTCTTATGGAGGAAAGTCTGAGAAAGTGCTTCTTTGGATCACATGTGAGGCCTACGCGTGATAAAGGAAATTTGCATCCGTTCAAAACGTGAAAGGGAAAAAAACTTTCTGGAGAACTTCTTTCTGATCGGTGAGTTCATTCTCACAGAGGTACAAACTCTGCCTTCAAGAAGCAGTTTGGCTACACTACCTCATCTCTTCGTGGAATCTGCAAAGTGATATTTGGGAGTCTATTGGGGCCCATGGTGATAAAGCAATATCCTCACATAATACTAAAGAGAAGCTTTCTGAGAAACGGCATTGCCATGTGTGAATGCAACTCCCAGAGTTACACGTTTCTCTTCATTGATCAGTTTGTTAGCACAGTTTTCTGGAAATCTGCAATTAGATACTTCATAGCGCAATGAACATTACAGTGACAAAGGAAATATCCACAGATGAAAACTAGAAAGAAGCTTTCTTAGAAACTTCTTGGTGATGTGTGAATTCATCTCACAGAGTTACACTTATGTTTCGTGGAGGCAGTCCATTAACACTGTCTTTGGGGAAACTGAGAAGGGCTTCTTTGGATCACATTGAGGCCTACGCTGATAAAGGAAATTTCATCCGTTCAAAACGTGAAAGAAGCTTTCTGAGAAACTTCTTTCTGATCTGTGAGTTCATTCTCACAGAGTTACAAACTCTGCCTCAAGAAGCAGTTTGCTAACACTCTCTTCGTGGAATCTGCAAAGTGATATTTGGGAGTCTATTGGGGCCCATGGTGATAAAGCAAATATCCTCACATAATAACTAAAGAGAAGCTTTCTGAGAAACTGCATTGCCATGTGTGAATGCAACTCACAGAGTTACACGTTTCTCTTCATTGATCAGTTTGTTAGCACAGTTTTCTGGAAATCTGCAATTAGATACTTCATAGCGCAATGAACATTACAGTGACAAAGGAAATATCCACAGATGAAAACTAGAAAGAAGCTTTCTTAGAAACTTCTTGGTGATGTGTGAATTCATCTCACAGAGTTACACTTATGTTTCGTGGAGCAGTCCATTAACACTGTCTTTGGGGAAACTGAGAAGGGCTTCTTTGGATCACATTGAGGCCTACGCTGATAAAGGAAATTTCATCCGTTCAAAACGTGAAAGAAGCTTTCTGAGAAACTTCTTTCTGATCTGTGAGTTCATCTCACAGAGTTACAAACTCTGCCTCAAGAAGCAGTTTGCTAACACTCTCTTCGTGGAATCTGCAAAGTGATATTTGGGAGTCTATTGGGGCCCATGGTGATAAAGCAAATATCCTCACATAATAACTAAAGAGAAGCTTTCTGAGAAACTGCATTGCCATGTGTGAATGCAACTCCACAGAGTTACACGTTTCTCTTCATTGATCAGTTTGTTAGCACAGTTTTCTGGAAATCTGCAATTAGATACTTCATAGCGCAATGAACATTACAGTGACAAAGGAAATATCCACAGATGAAAACTAGAAAGAAGCTTTCTTAGAAACTTCTTGGTGATGTGTGAATTCATCTCACAGAGTTACACTTATGTTTCGTGGAGCATTCCATTAACACTGTCTTTGGGGAAACTGAGAAGGGCTTCTTTGGATCACATTGAGGCCTACGCTGATAAAGGAAATTTCATCCGTTCAAAACGTGAAAGAAGCTTTCTGAGAAACTTCTTTCTGATCTGTGAGTTCATCTCACAGAGTTACAAACTCTGCCTCAAGAAGCAGTTTGCTAACACTCTCTTCGTGGAATCTGCAAAGTGATATTTGGGAGTCTATTGGGGCCCATGGTGATAAAGCAAATATCCTCACATAATAACTAAAGAGAAGCTTTCTGAGAAACTGCATTGCCATGTGTGAATGCAACTCCCAGAGTTACACGTTTCTCTTCATTGATCAGTTTGTTAGCACAGTTTTCTGGAAATCTGCAATTAGATACTTCATAGCGCAATGAACATTACAGTGACAAAGGAAATATCCACAGATGAAAACTAGAAAGAAGCTTTCTTAGAAACTTCTTGGTGATGTGTGAATTCATCTCACAGAGTTACACTTATGTTTCGTGGAGCAGTCCATTAACACTGTCTTTGGGGAAACTGAGAAGGGCTTCTTTGGATCACATTGAGGCCTACGCTGATAAAGGAAATTTCATCCGTTCAAAACGTGAAAGAAGCTTTCTGAGAAACTTCTTTCTGATCTGTGAGTTCATCTCACAGAGTTACAAACTCTGCCTCAAGAAGCAGTTTGCTAACACTCTCTTCGTGGAATCTGCAAAGTGATATTTGGGAGTCTATTGGGGCCCATGGTGATAAAGCAAATATCCTCACATAATAACTAAAGAGAAGCTTTCTGAGAAACTGCATTGCCATGTGTGAATGCAACTCACAGAGTTACACGTTTCTCTTCATTGATCAGTTTGTTAGCACAGTTTTCTGGAAATCTGCAATTAGATACTTCATAGCGCAATGAACATTACAGTGACAAAGGAAATATCCACAGATGAAAACTAGAAAGAAGCTTTCTTAGAAACTTCTTGGTGATGTGTGAATTCATCTCACAGAGTTACACTTATGTTTCGTGGAGCAGTCCATTAACACTGTCTTTGGGGAAACTGAGAAGGGCTTCTTTGGATCACATTGAGGCCTACGCTGATAAAGGAAATTTCATCCGTTCAAAACGTGAAAGAAGCTTTCTGAGAAACTTCTTTCTGATCTGTGAGTTCTTCTCACAGAGTTACAAACTCTGCCTCAAGAAGCAGTTTGCTAACACTCTCTTCGTGGAATCTGCAAAGTGATATTTGGGAGTCTATTCGGGGCCCATGTTGATAAAGCAAATATCCTCACATAATAACTAAAGAGAAGCTTTCTGAGAAACTGCATTGCCATGTGTGAATGCAACTCCCAGAGTTACACGTTTCTCTTCATTGATCAGTTTGTTAGCACAGTTTTCTGGAAATCTGCAATTAGATACTTCATAGCGCAATGTAACATTACAGTGACAAAGGAAATATCCATAGATGAAAACTAGAAAGAAGCTTTCTTAGAAACTTCTTGGTGATGTGTGAATTCATCTCACAGAGTTACACTTATGTTTCGTGGAGCAGTCCATTAACACTGTCTTTGGGGAAACTGAGAAGGGCTTCTTTGGATCACATTGAGGCCTACGGTGATAAAGGAAATTTCATCCGTTCAAAACGTGAAAGAAGCTTTCTGAGAAACTTCTTTCTGATCTGTGAGTTCATCTCACAGAGTTACAAACTCTGCCTCAAGAAGCAGTTTGCTAACACTCTCTTCGTGGAATCTGCAAAGTGATATTTGGGAGTCTATTGGGGCCCATGGTGATAAAGCAAATATCCTCACATAATAACTAAAGAGAAGCTTTCTGAGAAACTGCATTGCCATGTGTGAATGCAACTCACAGAGTTACACGTTTCTCTTCATTGATCAGTTTGTTAGCACAGTTTTCTGGAAATCTGCAATTAGATACTTCATAGCGCAATGAACATTACAGTGACAAAGGAAATATCCACAGATGAAAACTAGAAAGAAGCTTTCTTAGAAACTTCTTGGTGATGTGTGAATTCATCTCACAGAGTTACACTTATGTTTCGTGGAGCAGTCCATTAACACTGTCTTTGGGGAAACTGAGAAGGGCTTCTTTGGATCACATTGAGGCCTACGCTGATAAAGGAAATTTCATCCGTTCAAAACGTGAAAGAAGCTTTCTGAGAAACTTCTTTCTGATCTGTGAGTTCATCTCACAGAGTTACAAACTCTGCCTCAAGAAGCAGTTTGCTAACACTCTCTTCGTGGAATCTGCAAAGTGATATTTGGGAGTCTATTGGGGCCCATGTTGATAAAGCAAATATCCTCACATAATAACTAAAGAGAAGCTTTCTGAGAAACTGCATTGCCATGTGTGAATGCAACTCACAGAGTTACACGTTTCTCTTCATTGATCAGTTTGTTAGCACAGTTTTCTGGAAATCTGCAATTAGATACTTCATAGCGCAATGAACATTACAGTGACAAAGGAAATAATCCACAGATGAAAACTAGAAAGAAGCTTTCTTAGAAACTTCTTGGTGATGTGTGAATTCATCTCACAGAGTTACACTTATGTTTCGTGGAGCAGTCCATTAACACTGTCTTTGGGGAAACTGAGAAGGGCTTCTTTGGATCACATTGAGGCCTACGCTGATAAAGGAAATTTCATCCGTTCAAAACGTGAAAGAAGCTTTCTGAGAAACTTCTTTCTGATCTGTGAGTTCATCTCACAGAGTTACAAACTCTGCCTCAAGAAGCAGTTTGCTAACACTCTCTTCGTGGAATCTGCAAAGTGATATTTGGGAGTCTATTGGGGCCCATGGTTGATAAAGCAAATATCCTCACATAATAACTAAAGAGAAGCTTTCTGAGAAACTGCATTGCCATGTGTGAATGCAACTCCAGAGTTACACGTTTCTCTTCATTGATCAGTTTGTTAGCACAGTTTTCTGGAATCTGCCATTAGATACTTCATAGCGCAATGAACATTACAGGGACAAAGGAAATATCCACAGATGAAACTAGAAAGAAGCTTTCTTAGAAACTTCTTGGTGATGTGTGATTCATCTCACAGAGTTACAACTTATGTTTCGTGGAGCAGTCCATTAACACTGTCTTTGGGGAAACTGAGAAGGGCTTCTTTGGATCACATTGAGGCCTACGCTGATAAAGGAAATTTCATCCGTTCAAAACGTGAAAGAAGCTTTCTGAGAACTTCTTTCTGACTCTGTGAGTTCAATCTCACGAGTTACAAAACTCTGCCTCAAGAATGCAGTTTGCTAACACTCTCTTCGTGAATCTGCAAAGTGATATTTGGGAGTCTATTTGGGGGGCCCATGGTGATAAAGCAAAGTATCCTCACATAAATACTAAGAGAAGCTTTCTGAGAAACTGCAATTGCCATGTGTGAATGCAACTCCCAGAGTTACACGTTTCTCTTCATTGATCAGTTTGTTAGGCACAGTTTTCTTCTGGAAATCTGCATTAGATACATTCATAGCGCAATGAACATTACATTGACAAGGAAAATATCCAGATAAAACTTTAAGAAGCTTTCTTAGAAAGCTTCTTGGTGATGTGTGAATTCATCTCACGATAGTATACACTTATGTTCGTGGAGCAGTACCATTAACAACTGTCTATTTGGTTAACTGAGAAGTGGCTTCCTTTGGGATCACATTGAGGCCTACTGCTGATAAATGAAATTTCATATTCATAGTTCAAAACGTGAAAGAAGCTTTCCTCTGAGAAACTTCTTTCTGCATCGTGTGAGTTTCTCTCACAGAGGGTACAAAACTCTGCCTCAAAGAAGCAGTTTGCTAACACTCTCTTCGTGGAATCTGCAAAGTGATATTATGGGAGTCTATTTGGGCCCATGTGAATAAAGGCAAATATCCTCACATAATAACTAAAGAGAAGCTTTCTGAGAACCTGCATTGCCATGTGTGAATGCAAACTCACAGAGGTCACACGTTCTCCTCATTGATCAGTTTGTTAGCACAGTTTTCTGGAAATCTGCAATTAGATACTTCATAGCGCAATGAACATTACAGTGACAAAGGAAATATCCACAGATGAAAACTAGAAAGAAGCTTTCTTAGAAACTTCTTGGTGATGTGTGAATTCATCTCACAGAGTTACACTTATGTTTCGTGGAGCAGTCCATTAACACTGGTCTTTGGGGAAACTGAGAAGGGCTTCTTTGGATCACATTGAGGGCCTACGCTGATAAAGGAAATTTCATCCGTTCAAAACGTGAAAGAAGCTTTCTGAGAAACTTCTTTCTGATCTGTGAGTTCATCTCACAGAGTTACAAACTCTGCCTCAAGAAGCAGTTTGCTAACACTCTCTTCGTGTGAATCTGCAAAGTGATATTTGGGAGTCTATTGGGGCCCATGGTGATAAGCAAATATCCTCACATAATAACTAAAGAGAAGCTTTCTGAGAAACTGCATTGCCATGTGTTGAAATGCAACTCACAGAGTTACACGTTCTCTTCATTGATCACGTTTTTGCCCAGTTTCTGGAAATCTGCAATAGATACTTCATAGCGCAAGTGAACATGTACAGTGACAAAGGAGGAATATCCACAGATGAAAAGCTAGAAAGAAGCTTTCTTAGAAACTCTTGGTGATGTGAATTCATCTCACAGAGTTACACTTATGTTTCGTGGAGCAGTCCATTAACACTGTCTTTGGGGAAACTGAGAAGGGCTGCTTTGGATCACATTGAGGCCTACGCTGATAAAGGAAATTTCATCCGTTCAAAAACGTGAAAGAAGCTTTCTGAGAACTTCTTTCTGATCTGGAGTTCTTCTCACAGAGTTACAAACTCTGCCTCAAGAAGCAGTTTTGCTAACACTCTCTTCGTGGAATCTGCAAAGTGATATTTGGGAGTCTATTTGGGGCCCATGGTGATAAAGCAAATATCCCTCACATAATAACTAAAGAGAAGCTTTCTGAGAAACTGCATTGCCATGTGTGAATGCAAACTCCAAGAGTTACACGTTTCTCTTCAATTGATCAGTTTGTTAGCAAACAGTTGTTTCTGGAAATCGCAATTCGATTCTTCAAAGCGGCACTGAACATTACAGTGACAAAGGAATATCCACAGGATGAAAACTAGAAAGGATGCTTTCTTAGAAACTTCTTGGTGATGTGTGAATTCATCTCACAGATGTTACACTTATGTTTCGTGGAGCATTCCATTAACACTGTCTTTGGGGAAACTGAGGAGGGCTTCTTTGGATCAACATTGAGGCCTACGCTGATAAAGGAAATTTCATCCGTTCAAAACGTGAAAGAAGCTTTCTGAGAAACTTCTTTCTGATCTGTGAGTTCTTTCACGAGTACAAACTCTGCCAAGAAGCAGTTTGCTAACACTCTCTTCGTGGAATCTGCAAAGTGATATTTGGGAGTCTATTGGGCCCATGGTGATAAAGCAATATCCTCACATAATAATAAGGAAAGCTTTCTGAGAAACTGCATTGCGCATGTGTGAATGCAACTCCCAGAGTTACACGTTTCTCTTCATTGATCAGTTTGTTAGCACAGTTTTCTGGAATCTCTAACCATTAGATACTTCATAGCGCAATGAATTACAGTGACAAAGAAATATCCACAGATGAAAACTAGAAAGAAGCTTTCTTAGAAACTTCTTGTGATATGTTGTGAATTCATCTCACAGAGTTACACTATGTTTCGTGGAGCAGTCCATTACCACTGTCTTTGGGGAAACTGAGAAGGGCTTCTTTGGATCACATTGAGGCCTACGCTATAAAGGAAATTTCATCCGTTCAAAACGTGAAAGAAGCTTTCTGAAAACTTCTTTCTGATCTGTGAGTTCTTCTCACAGAGGTACAAACTCTGCCTCAAGAAGCAGTTTTGCTAACACTCTCTCGTGGAATCTGCAAAGTGATATTTGGTCTATTGGGGCCCATGGTGATAAAGCAAATATC
>NW_022142066.1:0-35578 GCF_007565055.1 Rhinopithecus roxellana | reverse complement strand
GACAGGGTCCAGACCATGCAGGGCCAGATGGAGGCTCTGAGTCTTCGTCCTCAGAGTGGTGGAAACCAGTGAAAGGTTTTCAACAAGGAGGTAATCCACCCAATTTATGTTTTCTTTTCTTAACAGATCATTCTTTTTTTTTTTTTTGAGATGGAGTCTTGCACTGTCCCCCAGGCTAGAGTGTAGTGGCACAATCTCAGTTCACTGCAACCTACACCTCCCTGATTCAAGTGATTCTCCTGCCTCAGCCTCCAGAGTAGCTGGGACTACAGGTGCATGTCACCATGCCCGGCTAATTTTTTGTATCTTTAGTAGAGACAGGGTTTCACCCTGTTGGCCAGGCTGGTCTCGAACTCCTGATCTCATGATCCACCCACCTCGGCCTCCGAAAGTGCTGAGGTTACAGGCATGAGCCACCTTGCTGGGCCAGCAACAGATCATTCTTAGTAAGAAGATAACCCAATTTAAAAGTTGACAGAAGATTTGAATAGGAACATCACCCAAGAAGATGTTTATATGGCAAATACGCACATGAAAAGACAGCATCATTAGACATTAGGAAAATAGAAGTTAAAAAAACCAGGAAATGCCCCACTAGAATGGTAATAGTCAAAGAGACTGACAATAGTGAGCGGTGGTGAGGATGTGAAGAAAACTGGATCCCTTAGTCACTGCTGGTGGAAATTTAAATAATGCAGCCACTTTAGAAAACGGGTTGGCAGCTTCCTAAATAAACACAGACACACATATGGCTGAGTGATTCTGCTCCTAGGTGTATATCCAAGAGAAATTAAAGCATATATCCATACAAAGACTTAGTAGCAAATGTTTGTAGCAGCATTTTTCATAATAGCTCAAAATTGGACACAACGCAAACGTCCATTAACTGATAATAAACAAAATGTGGTATGTCCATGCAGCAGAAGTGGATTGAGTAATAGAATATTGAGTAATACACTGTTATATATTGTAATACACTGTAATATTAATGTACTATATGCAAATATACTGAACAATAATATAAATACTATATTTGTATGAAGTACTGATACATTCTGCAGCAAGGATGAACCTCAAAAATATTATACTAAGTGAAATAAGCCAGACATGAAAAAGCGTATGTTGTGTGATATTTACACAAAATTTCTAGAAAAGGCAAAACCAGAGGACAGAAAGCAGACGAGTGGTTGCCTGGGGCTTAGAGTGGCAGCAAGGATGGTTTGCAAGTGGACACAAAGGGCAATCTTTGGGGTGATGGAAATATTGTAACTGGATTCTGGTAATGTTTGCCTAATGATACATTTGCTGAAACTCATATAACTGTATCTTTAAAAGGAGTGAATTCTATGATAGGTAAATTATGCCTTCATAAAGTTATTTAAAAAAAAGCAAAAAGATCATTATGTGTAGAAAATAAAAAATGATGGGGTTAGGGCAAGGTTAAAGATAGAAGATCATTTAGAAGTCTTCTGCTTTGTCCCTGGGATTCTCATCTCTGGAAATCAAATCTTGCTTTAAAAATAAACACAAAGCCACGTTTCTGTAGTAAAAGGCAGAGTAATGGCACATTCTTACACACTTTGACTCAGCGGACACAGAGACTGACCCGAAGAAACCACAGCAGTTAACAAATGCATTTGGATTGTGGTGGTGTCTCAGTTTCCTTAAGAACAATAGGGCCAGGCGTGGTGGCTCACGCCTGTAATCCCAGCACTTTGGGAGGCTGAGGAGGGTGGATCACGAGGTCAGGAGATCGAGACCATTCTGGCTAACACAGTGAAACCCTGTCTCTATTAAAAAATGCAAAAAATTAGCTGGGCGTGGTAGCGGGCGCCTGTAGTCCCAGCTACTCGGGAGGCTGAGGCAGGAGAATGGTGTGAACCCGGGAGGCAGAGTTTGTAGTGAGCCAAGATAGCGCCACTGCACTCCAGCCCGGGTGACAGAGCGAGACTCTGTCTCAAAAAAAAAAAAAAAAAATTGAGAACAACAGATGGGTACCTGCTTCATCGTTGAGCAAGAAAGGTTCAATTCTAGTGAATTTTGTCAAAACAAACAATGATAGAAATGGTCGGCCTTAAGTATAAATTGACATTTCTATTTCTAGAGATAAAAAATTGCTTCCAACTCTTAGCTGACAGTCCCCACTCTTGCTGCCTCAAAGTTTCACAATTTATAGGGTCCCCTCTTCACACCTCCTTACATTGGCATTTCTCACCCCACCTGGCCAAGGGAAGGCATTGGCAAGCACACCTCCAGTGGCCAGTGATGGTGTTTTAGAATGTCCTCATTTTTATCCTCCCTCCTATACTGTCTCTTTCCTCTCAAGTCATCTCCCCAGTTCATCGTTTCTATTTGGGTTACCGTCATGCTTTTCCCTCCTGGGTTCCATTATTTTTCTAAATGTGAGTTAATTTTTTATTTTATTTTTTAGATGGAGTCTCTCTCTGTCACCCAGGCTGGAGTGCAGTGGTGTGATCTTGGCTCACTGCAACCTTGACCTCCTGGGTTCAAGTGATTTTCCTGCCTCAGTAGGAAATCCTGAGTAGCTGGGACTACAGGTGTGTGCCACCACACCCAGCTAATTTTTGTATTTTTATTAGAGACAGGGTCAGGCTGACCATATTGGTCAGGCTGGTCTCGAACTCCTGACCTCAGGTGATCCACCCACCTCAGCCTACCAAAGTTCTGGGATTACAGGTATAAGTCACTGCCCGGCCATCTCCTGGATTCTTTTATTGTTTGGCCGCCATGAATGACTCTGGGCTCCAGGCCAGCAATACAAACGGAGGCCTGTCCTGTTTTTTTCTCTAAATATTTAGAAATTGTAAAACAAGGCATCAAACTGTTAAATAAAATAGGTTCTTGTTTCTTACCATGGTATTCACCTTCATAACAACCTGAGAGGCCAGGTTTGAATTCAGAATTCTCAACTTCTTGAAAAATCATGCTAGAATATGGAAGCGCAGAGAGAGCCTGCCATCGCTGACCTCTGGCTGCAGCCCTCCACCCTTCTCTTTCTACCCTTTGCAACATCCGGTACCACAAGGAGCCTCTTGTGCACAGCTATGCACACCCAGCCCACAAGTTTAGCCTCCATACTCCTGCACCTCCATCCCTACTACCAGCTTCACCTTGGCCACCCCTCAGGCCTAGGGTGGGTACCACTCTGCTGTAAGAGTCACCCTTGAGGGATGGAATAAGCCAACAGGCCTTTGTGAGCCCTGGAAATGGGCCTGAGGCCATATGGACAGAGAATTCTGGGGTCCTGTTACCAGAAGTGTGGTCTAAAAGGGAGCAGAAACACAGAACAAGTTCCTCCCCTCCTTTGTCCCTCCTCTCTCCCCTCCCCTCCCCTCCCTTCCGCCCCTTCCCCTCCCCTTCTCCTCCCCTCCTCTCCCCTGTCCTCCCCTCCCTCCCCTCCCCTCCCCTGCCCTCTCCTCTCATCCTCCCTCCCTCCCTCTCCCTCCCTTCTCCTCCCCTGCCTTCTCCTCTTCTCCGCTCCCTTCCTCTTTCCCTCTTCTCCCCACTCTCCCTCTCCTCCCCCCTCTCCTCTCCTCCCCTCTCCTCCCACCCCCTCTCCCTCCCCGGTCTCCTCCCTTCTCCTCCCTTCTCCACCCCTCTCCTCCCCTCCCCTCCTGTCTCCTCCCCTTTCCTCCCTTCTCCTCCCCTCCTCCTCCCCTTCCCCCCCTCCATTCCCTCCCCTCCCCTCTCCCCCCTCCCCCTCTCCTTCGCCGACCTCTCCTCCCCTCCTTGGTCCTGAAGAATCCTTTACCCTTTGGAAGCAGGAGGAGAGCCAGAGTGGGGGGCCCCTGCTGCCCAGATCCAAGGCAGTACTGATGGTCTTGATAAATTGTATTTACTAGATTTCCTGATATTCATCCATCCTTGTGATTCTGGAATAAACCTGCTTAGTCATGGTTTTTTTTAAATATACTGCTGGGTTCCATTTGCTAATGTTCTACATAGGAATTTCCATCCATATTCATGAGTGATATTGATCTCTAGTCTTTATTTTGCTAACATTGTCAGGTTTCAATATCAGGGTTATGCTAGTTTTGTAAATTGAATTGGGAAGCTTTCCATGCTCTTCTATGTTCTTTAACAGTTATTCTGTTCCTTTTAATTTGCGAGGCATTGATGAAACATTCTCATTGTAAAAAACATTCAAAACCATGCAGAAAAGAAAAATTCCCATTACTTCCCTTTACATTCTAATCCCTGTCTAGAAATGATCACTGTTAGCCATGTGCTGTGTGTTCTTCTACAGCTTTTCACTTCTATACATACATGTAAGCTGTCTATGATTTGGTTACTTTTCTTTACCTAAATGGGATTAATTTTACACACTAAATTACAAGTTTTTATGTTTGTGGCTTTCTTTTTTTTCTTTTTTCTTTTCTTCTCTCTCTTATCTCTCTCTCTTTCTTCCCTCCCTCCTCCCTCCCTCTCTCTCTCTTTCTTTCTTTTCTTCCTTTTTTTTTTTTTTTTTTTGACAGAGTTCTTGCTTTGTGGGTCCAGGCTGGAGTACAGTGGTGGGATCTCAGCTCACTGCAACTTCCGCCTCCCGGGTTCAGCGATTCTCCTGCCTCAGCCCCTGAATAGCTGGGATTACAGGTGTGCACCACCATGCCTGGCTAATTTTTGTATTTTTAGTAGAGACGAGGTTTCACCCATGTTGGCCAGGCTGGTCTCGAACTCCTGACCTCAGGGGATCTGCCCAGCTCGGCCTCCCAGCTTGCCAGGGTTACAGGCATGAGCCACTGAGCCTTTTTTCTTTTTTCAGACAGAATCTCATTTTGTCACCCCAGGCTGGTGCAGGTCGTGCCATCACTTCCCACTGCAGCCTCAACCTCCAAGGCTCAAGTCTCCTGAGGTGGTATGCACCTGTAGTCTCAGCTAGTTTTTTAATTTTTTAATTTTAATTTTGTAGAGATGAAGGTCTCCCTATGTTGCCCAGGCTGGTCTTGAACTCTTGGGCTCAAGCAATCACCTCCCTTTGTTGCCCCAGGCTGGTCTCAAACTCTTGGGCTCAAGCAATCCTCCAACCTCGGTGTCCCAAAGTGCTGGGATTATAGGCATGAACCACTGTGCCTGGTTTTGTGCATTTTTTAAACCTAAATTTATGTGTTGGAGACTCACCATGTCAATAATGTAGACTTATCTCTTCCTTTAAAATACAACATAGTATTCCATAATAGAGACATTCTAATTTAAAACTATTTCCCACTTGAGGGACATTTAAGTGGGTTCTAATTTTTCTTCATCATGATTTCCTGTATTAACTATTTTAATCATAACACGTATTACTGACCTAACTTTATCTGATTTTATCTTTTATTTGTTGGATTGTTCATTTATTTACTGTTCTATTTCCTTCCATAGAACTTCACTTCTTCCAAGCAAAACCTTTTTTTGTCCGGTTCCTGCTATGCCTAAAATTGTGTCTGGCACATACTAGGCACTCCATAAATGTTCACTGACTAAACTAATAAATGAAAGACCTTTGTAAAAGGCTCTTTGATACATGCTACTGTTTCTTCAGGTTAGGTGCTAGAAGTGGAAGGGCTGAGTCAAAGGTTGTAGGCATTTAAAATTTTGATAGATTCTGTCAAATTGACCTGCAGTCTGACCAGTTTGTACTTCCACAAGTAACATACAAGAGAATCCACCCTTCATACTCTTGCCAACATATGTTATTAACTAGTTTAACCTTTAATAATTTATCCAATTTATGAGTTTAAAACATTGTATCTGGGTGGGCACAGTGGCTAGCACCTGTAGTCCCAGCTCCTCAGGATGCTGAGGAGGGAGAATTGCTTGAGCCCAGAAGTTCAAGGCTGCAGGAGTTGTGATGGTGCCACTGCATTCCAGCCTGGGTAACAGAGTGAGGTCCATCTCTTAAAAAAAAAAAAAAAAAAAGTATCTGGCCAGGTGGGCTCATGCCTGTAATCCAAACACTTGGGAAGTTGAGGCGGGGCAGATCACCAGAGGCCAGAGAGTTTTGAGACCAGCCTTGCCAAACATTGTGAGACCCCATCTCTACTAAAAAATGCAAAGATTAGCTGGGCACAGTGGTGCGTGCCTGTAGTCCCAGCTACTTGAGAGGCTGAAGCAGGTGAATCACTTGAACTCGGGGGACAGAGGTTGCAGTGAGCTGAGACTGTGCCAGTGCACTCCAGCCTGGGCAACAGAGCGAGACTCCATCCCCCAACCCCTGCCAAAAAAAAAAAAAAAAAAAAAAAATCTTATTGTGTTTTAATTTGTACTTCTTTGATTAACTACTGCAATTGATCCTGTTTTGTTTCTGGCAAGTTGGAAATCCTTTTCTGTTAATTATTTGTTGGTGCATTTTGTCTTTTTTCCCCCTACTCAGTTACTTGTATTTTTCTTACTAATTTATGGGAGATTTTAATTTTTTTTGGGAAAAATATTGCCCAAACATCTGGCCAATATTGCCTCCTAACCTGTTGGTTTTGACTAATTTTGTTTATGGTATCTTTTCAGTCTGTATTATCTAAATTATAGTTTAATGAGTCAAATTTATTGGGTTTTGTTTCCAACTTAAATCTTGTTTAATATTTATTGACTCACATCTGGTGAATAGTGAGAAATGTAGCAACCAGAAAGGATATCCTTTCAAATTGATATTCTTTAAATACCTGTTACACATTTATTTACGATGATAGAAAGATCCTAGTTTTCTCTTAATTCTAGTAGAATATGGCTTTCTTCATATGCTAAATAAGGGATTTTTCCTATGTGCAAAATGTAACAAAGTTTTAAAACTTATTTGGCATTATTTTTCATTTCTGTCTTTTTCTGTTGTTCACAGGTAGACTTACAAAGGATGAAATTGATTTCTACTACTAAGTGGATCCATCTTCAAGGGAGGGCATTCAGACCACCAAGAAAGACAGGAAAAATGAGGGAACCAAAGGGCCCTTGGGAGGGCAGACTCCCATTCTGGGTGGAGGGTCTTATTCCCACCAATGATCTGGAATCTCTCAATTATATTTGCTTGGGAGAATAAGGAGTTAAAACAGGTTAGGTCTTGGACTAGAAGTCTATCGCATTTTTACATGCAGGGTTTTGGTTTCTTAGTCTAAATTTATTTATTGACAGGGTCTCACTCCTGGTGTCTAGGCTGGAGTGCCGTGCCACAGCCACTGCTGACTGCAGCCCCAGCTTCCCAGACTCAGGTGATTCTCCCACCTGAGCCTCCCGAGTAGCTGGGACTGCACCATGCCCTGCTAATTTTTTGTAGAAACAGGGTTTTGCCGTGTTGCTCAGGCTTGTCTCGAACTCCTGGGCTGAAGCGATCCACCTGCCTTGGCCTCTCAAAGTGCTGGGGTTACAGGCGTCAGCCACTGTGCCTGGCTTTGTTTAAATTTATAAATCCATACATTGAATCTCATTTTTCTCACACTAACACACCCAATCTAAGTCATCCTAATCTAAATTGTGCTGGGTACTAACTATTTGTCTACAACCCCTCCTCTTCCTATTCCTCCACTTCCTCCTGCTCTTTTATATTATTATTATTATTATTATTATTTCTGGATAGTCAGTAGCCCTTTTGAGACAAGCCCGATGATCAAGGTCAGTTGGTCTCAGCTGGGTAATGCAGATCAGAATCGCTTGGGCAGCTTAAAAAAAAAATACACTCCTGGGCTCTACCCTAGATTTGAGGAATCAGAATCAGGGGGGGAAGGGTCAGGAATTCTGAAATGTTTAAAATCTTCCCAGGTGACCCTGATGTGCAGAGTTGAGATACCCCAGGTATTTAACACATGGCCTTATCTTTGAAGAACAGAATGACCCCATGGGGATACAGTCAGCCAATGTGACTAATTCTACAGGACAAATGGCCCAGGTTTCCTTCCTCACAAATAAAGTGCCATGAGATATATGGAGCAGGGAGGTGGAAACTGTCATAATCAAAAGACTTGAGATGTGTCAACCAAGTTGAAACGTGTAAACCTTATTTGGATCCCAATCTGAACAGACTGAAAATGGGCATTTTTGAGACACTTAGGAAAAACAGAACACAGATAATTTGATAGGAAGGAATTATTTTTGTTGGATATGATGTTGGCACAGTGATTGAAAAACAAATTCCTTATCTGTTAGAGTGAAATACTGATGAATTTATGGGTGAAATAATGTATCTGAAATTTTTGCTGGGCTTGGTAGCTCACATCTGTAATCCCAGCACTTTGGGAGGCTGAGGCAGGTGGATTGCCTGAGGTCAGGAGTTCAAGGCCGGCCTGGCCAACATGGTGAAACCCCGTCTCTACTAAAAAACAAAAATTAGCCAGGTGTTGTTGCGGGCACCTGTAGTCCCAGCTACTTGGGAGGCTGAGGCAGGAGAATCGCTTGAACCCGGGAGGCAGAGTTTGCAGTGAGCCAAGATCACGCCACTGCACTCCAGCCTGGGTGACGAGCGAGACGCTGTCTCGAAACAAAACAAATATATATTATAGAGAGGAGAGAGAGAGAAAGAGAGAGAGAGAGAGTTAAAAAAAATAAATCTTATGGAAAGAAAAAAAGAAACACCATGTGGGAGGAAATGACGAAGCAAGAACACAGTGTTGATAACTGTGAAAACTGGGATGACAGGTATGAGGAGGTTCTTAGTACTATTTACTTTTGTATATGTTTGAACATTTCAATAATAAAAACATTTTAAAACAATGACATCATCCATAGGGATTTGAAGACCTGAACTCCTCCTGAGTCTGGTTTTCCCGATCCAGACTCCCCCAGGCCTTGTCAGCCCTTCCTTTTGGTGGATCCTTAGTTCCTTTGGGGCGTACCTGCTTGGATCAAGAAACTTTATACAAACTTTTCTTCCTTGCCTGCTTCCTGCCCCTGGGAGTGCAGTGGAAAACTAGAGCCAAAGAGGCAGTTTGCTGTGGATGCTTCACATCCTCTTAACATAGTGACATTGGGTGTTGGTATCAGAGCAGGGCGACTCACCCACCTGCAAACCTAGCCTAGACCTCCCCTCTCTCCGCACTCTTCCCGTGGCGCGGCACGTGAGTGCTTGGTTGGAACGGCAGGAGTGTGAATTCCAAGAGCAGCTGTGGAGCTGACCCTTGCACAAATTCCTTGTAGGGGAGAGGGGAGTGTGGTGTCATCAAAGCAAGCAGGTGAAACAAAAAGACAAGGTGTTCTCTTACTGAAATACATCAGGGAGGCCGGGTGTGGTGGCTCATGCCTGGAATCCCAGCATGAGGATTGACCTTGGGAGGCCAACGCGGGCAGATCAAGTGAGTCCAGGAGTCTGGGACTAACCTGGACCACACGGCAAAACCCTGTTTCTACAGAATAATACAAAAATGAGTCTGGTATCATTGCTCGTGCCTGTAGTCCCAGCTACTCAGGAGTTTGGGGTAGGAGAATCGCTTGAGTCCAGGAGGTCGAGGCTGCAGTGAGCTGTGATGGACCCGCTGCCCTCCAGCCTGGATGACTGAGCGAGACCTTGTCTCAGAAAAAAATAAAATAAAATAAAAAAAGAACAGAACAGAAAAGAAAAGAAATCATCAGCGAGAAGAACAAGAATCATTCTAATCCGGCCTGAGTGAAAAAGGAGCCCCAAGGCAGCCAGGAACTGATTTCTCTCTATTTTGTCTTAAAAAGTTACTGCTTTCCAAACTTGGTTCTCTTGACTTTTAAATGAAGGGTTGTCTATATGTGTGTATGTTTAATAAAGAGGATGAGAGGAAAGGAATAATATATAATTTTGTGCCATATAACTATAATTTTATATTTTTCTAGGTTATTTTAATTCTATATTTATACTTTATATTCTATCTTATAGAAATATAATTTCATAGTAACACAACTGCAGTCAGACTGTCCCGGCACTGTGACAAAAGTCCCACTGGTGGCAGCTTTCCCTACATCCAGGCCAGATGCCTCGGTAGACATCAGCAGCCTCTTGAACTCTAATCTCTCAAGTCCAATTCCATTAAGAGCTGTCAACAGAGAACGCACAGGGGCAGAACCCTGTCTTTAGGCTCTCTCACCTGGCCTCTTGGCTTTTCCTGGATTTGCCAACCCCTGTTCCCACACGCCGGCTTTCTGATTCATGCTGCTTCTACTTCACTCACTCTAAAGACGCTCGCCTCATTTTCACTCCTCTTCTTTTTTTTTTTTTTTTTTTTTTTTGAGACGGAGTCTCGCTCTGTCACCCAGGCTGGAGTGCAGTGGTGCGATTTCAGCTCACCGCAACCTCCGCCTCCCAGGTTCAAGCAATTCTCCTGTCTTGGCCTCCTGAGTAGCTGGGATTACAAGCCAGCTACCACACCCAGCTAATTTTTGGATTTTTAGTAGAGACGGGGTTTCGCCATGTTGGCTAGGCTGGTCTCGAACTCCTGACCTCAAGTGATCGACCCGACTCGGCCGCCCAAAGTGCTGGGATTACAGGCGGGAGCCACTACACCCGGCCTCACCCCTCTTCTAAGCTCACATTCCTCTTCCTTCTGATTCTGCTCAAAAGAATATAGAAAGTGGAGTGGTGAAAGGTACAGAGGCTTGAACCCACACGCTGCTTGCTTTCTGGGTTGGAGACACCCCACTGTTCACTCAGCAATCCTCCTTTTCTATTTTTCCTTCCTGCTGGGCAGAGAGTGGTTGCTGGCCTCCTTCCCTGTGCTTTCTCCACCTAATCTTTGGACCAATGCAATTTTGTGCTCTTATTAATTTTGTGCTCTAATTAAATGAAGGAGCACGCATGGAAACCCACTTCTTGGTGGCCCACAATGGGGACAAGGGGAGCACCACGTTGCTTGTGCCAAATCAAGGAGTGCACATGAAGTGCGCTTTTGGAATTGTCTTGCCAGGTTTAGCCTCGACCGCCCAGGAAAAGACAAATGGCAGTGAGTCCCTTCATAGTTGAGTGGTATGGAAGGCAACGGTGTTGCTTATGCAGGCAAGTTCTGGCATTGCATTCCAGCTTCCCCACATAGTGGTTGTGGGATCTTGGCCAAGGGATTTGGCCTCTCTGAGCCTCAGTTCTTTTATCTTTAAAGTGGGCAGAGTAACAGAACCAAAGGAAATAACATGTCTTCCTTGCCAAACATGGTTCAGTGCATAGCAATTGTTCAGCAGTATAACTATTATATAAAGGATTTTATTTGATCTTTATTAAACTTCTCTACCTCCTGATTTTGTGGTTGAAGAGAAACTGGGTTTTAAGAAATTACAGGCCGGGCGCAGTGGCTCATGCCTGTAATCCCAGCACTTTGGGAGGCTGAGGCGAGTGGATCACCTGAGGTCAGGAGTCTGAGACCAGCCTGGCCCACATGGTGAAACCTCGTCTCTACTGAAAATACAAAAATTAGCCAGGTGTGGTGGTGGTCGCCTGTAATCTCAGCTACTTCAGAGACTGAGGTAGGAGAATCGTTTGAGTCCAGGAGGCGGATGTTGCAGGGAGCTGAGATTGTGCCACTGCACTCCAGCCTGGGTGATAGTGTAAGACTCCGTCTCAAAAGAAGAAAAAGAAAAGAAATCAGAAGCATGAATAACAGGTCCCCTGGTCATTCAGGACAGAGCCAGGCAAGAGTTAAGGTTCCAACTCCCAGGCCAAGGCTCATCCTAATCCTCCAACAAGAGACCCCTTTAGCACTCTGGCCAGTGGGTTTACTTAGGAGACCGGAGGATGCCCCAGGCTGGAGAATCAGGAGCTGGTGGTCTCAGGTCAGACAATCCAGAAAGAGTCAGTCTGGTCTGCACACACCAGAATCACCTGGGATGCGTGTTATATCCTTGCCTGAGATCAGGACATAAGAATTTCTAGACTGGGCTCAGACACCAGTCTTACTGCAAAGCTCCCTTGTGTTTCTCCTGTGTAGTGAGGATTGAGTGCCCCTGTGCTAGAGGGCCAGGGAGTGCAATGCTGGAGGAACCATTCCTATTATGTGGAGTGAATTAGAAGACAGCAGTCACCAAAGCCATATGTTGCCCAGAGTGTGGTTTCTCTGAGGATGGTTTCAGGAGATCATGGGAGAGGTTGGTGGCCTTCCTTGCCTGGGACGTCGAAGGTGCAGCTGCTCCTTCGAGATCCCCAAGCTTGCCCCTGCCACTCAAGAACTACTCTAAACCCTGTCCAGTTGGTTTATATTTCAGGCTCACACCACCCCGCTGGTGGGTCAACAGTGTCACCTCTGATGAGTAAGTTTAGCGCTCAGGAGAGGGTCTGCGCTGGAGGTGTAAGCCTGGGAAATCCTGACTGCCTCAGGCTAGAAACAGAAAGCAAAGTCTCAACAGTGGGTGGGAGATGGCCCAGGGGCTCAGAGGAGAGTTTCTGGTGGGGTTTCTGAGTCTCTTAACATCTCAGGGGCTGGCCTCCTGTGTCGCCATTTTTGATACCTGCAGGCCAGGTGTGACTGCACCCTGGGAAGGCTGGAGAGAGCATCTCTCGCTTGGTCAGGGCAGGTGGGAAGGGTGAGCCTCTAACCGTAGGCAAGGAAAGGTTCTGGGAGCTGACGGATGTTGTCTGCGGTGACTCCACACTTCTTGGAGTCTTGCTCAGCCTCAGGGCCTGGTCTGCATCTGGGCAGCTCACCTGGGCTGGAGGGGTGCAGGAAAGAGCGGGGGCGTTGGCGAGGGGAGAAAAGAGGAGAGTCAGCAGCAGAGGCCCCTCTGGGGGTGGTGAGGAGGGGAAAGACTTCAGGGACCTGCCAGGGAGGAAGGCGAAGGTGGGGGAGGAGCGGAAGGGCTGCGGATCAAGGCAGGGACAGGAGGGACTGCGTGTCTCTACCCCCCCACCTTCCTCCTCTGGGATTTTTTTCGTTCCCTTGGTTATAGAAGAATAGCAATTAGCAAATTCTGTAAAAAGGGCTAGAAATGGAGATTGTTTGTGAATTGGGGACCAAGACGCGTGAGTGAAGGAATGTGACCAGAACTATATATAACCCCTCCCTTGGCCCACCCACCTGTCCAGTGGAGTGAGCGATGGTCTGTTTGTTCTGGGCTGGTATGTAGCTCATTTCACTCTAGGAACCCACCATCTGGACCTGGGCCTCGCTGCCAGTAGCTCTCGGTGACCATATATGGCAAAATGATATATGTGATAAAAAGAAGCCAAATTCCCCAATTGCGTCAGCCCCTGGAGCATGCAGCCTGCCTGCTGCTCGAGCCCCTTCCAGCCTCTCTCCCAGCCTCCTGCCCCCCACCTTTGCTCCGGAAACCAAAGGGGCTCAGAGATTGACTGGGGGAACGGGGAGCCAGGGGGCGGGGCTGCCATCCTTTCACCCGTTCACCGTTCACAGTTTGTTTAGGGTGGGGGATAATTAGCGAGGGCCTGAGCTGCCAGTGTGCTTGTCCCTGGCCTTAAACCAGGAAGATTAGAAACTGAGCGATAACTCACATTCTTTCCAGAAAGCAGCCTAGTGTGGCGCCACTATGTATGTGGGTAGGAGTTGGGGGACACAATCTCACTGGGGTTCTGTCCACCCGCAATCCCAAAGATCAGATGGCTCCCAACATCCCCTAAATTCCCTTGAACCTTAACCTGCCAGGAAAAAAGTTCAGTCCACATAGCTTATCTGGGGGAACAAAACAGAATAAAATTTACACACACACACACACACACACAACACACACCACACACAACACACACACATTTTTCTCTCCCCAAACTTTCTTTCTTCCTTCCTTCTGCTCTGCCCTGTCCCCAGCATCCACACCCGATGCATGGCTGCGTGCACCACCCTACAGTGAGCTCCCATTCTGGGCCAGACATTGTGCAGGAGGCCAGAGGAAGGTGAATAGTATAGAGCAGATCCTGGCTCTTACGCAGCGTGTCCTGGATGAGGCAGTGGACCGCTGCCATACGGGGCATCCAGCCAGACGGGAGGGCTCAAGGAAGCTTCTGGACGAGGTGACACTTGAGCTGAATCTTAAAGAACAAGCAGTAGTTAGCCTAATAATGGATGGGGATTAGAAGCGGAAACCCCGGGCTGAGGAGAGAAAGCGGGGAAGAGAGACCAGACAGAGCTGAGTGCCTCCGGAGAGACGTGAGGCTGGAGGTGGACAGGGTCTAGATCATGGAGCCTTTTTCTAGGAGACGTAAAAGGGACGGGGTCTCTGCCACCGTCCCCCACCCCCGGCCTCCTCACAGCTCAGCCCTCCACTGTGGAGCACGGGTCAGGTCAGGCGCGTGTGTGCGTGCGCACACACACACACACACACACACAATGTGCCCGGAGATGTATACTCAATGCCACATCACATGAGCAAGGACATTTAGCAAAAGGGAAGAAAAGAAAAATGATGTTCACATGAGAACTAGGGAGAGACGGCAGGCCTGGGGGAAGGCACTCAGCCAGGAAGGGGAGAGGAGGAGTGGAAGTGGGAAGTGCGTGGGCGGGAGAGCAGGAGGCTGTTGATGGAAAGGGAGTTGGAGAATGCTCTGGGCTCTCCCCAAGGGGAAAGGCACAGACAGGAGTGGAGACAGCTGGTCAGCAGAGGTGGTGGGAGTGGAGGGAGTGAAGCACTGAGTCTAGAGCCCAGCCTCCGCCATCCAGCCTGGACCCGTGTCCCCTCACGCCTCGCCGGCGGGAACCGTGGTTCCTCCTTTAGCTGACCATAGTGGTGGACACTGGCTGCAGGAGGTCCCTGAGAAAGCCCTCCAGTGTGATCTGGGAGGGAGATAGAGGCCTGGGGTTCTGTCTGATGCTCCACTTTAGTGTGGATACATTGATCAGATGTGTTCCCTGACATCCTGGAGGGCTTGAAAGCCTGTTCTGAAGGGTGAGTGTCGTTCATGGAACATGCCTCAGAGACCTGGTTTCCCTGTGCATTCAGGGAGGATCAGATTTTAGGACTCAGCGGAGGCTTTGCTTCTACCTCTTGGCTCCTCAGGGCTAGGCCAGGGATGTGCCTGTGTATTCATTTGGAAATCCCAATGCAATGCAGTGGGACATGTTCCGGGCAAGTGAAGCACAGGTGCAATGTTTTTTATGACCCATCCTTGACCTTAGAAGCCGCATAATCACTTCTGTTGTATTCTGTTCAGAGCTGCTGTGATACCATCAGGGAGGAGACTATGCAAGGGCGCCAATTCCAGGAGGTAAGGGTCTTTATGACCATCTTGGGGGTTGTCTGCTGCAGTCACTAAATTTTGGGGTAATTAGTTATGCAGCCTTAGATGACTAATACAGGCGGAGATGTCCTTGATGGGGTGCTTGGCAGGCAGGTAAGGTGGGGCAGGACTTGACTCTGGGTCTCTATCTTAGACAAGATTCTTTTCACTACAAGAGATTTAAACTTTTATTTATCTTTTTTTTTTTTTTTTTTTTTTTTTTTTTTTTTTTTTGAGAAGACATTTTGCCCTTGTTGCCCAGGCTGGAGTGCAGTGGCACGATCTCAGCTCACTGCAACCTCTGCCTCCTGGGTTCAAGTGATTCTTCTGCCTCAGCCTCCCGAGTAGCTGGGATAACAGGTGTCCACCCTCACGCCCAGCTAATTTTTGTATTTTTAGTAGAGACAGGGTTTCACCATGTTGGCCAGGCTGGTCTCGGACTCCTGACCTCAAGTGATCCTCCCGCCTTGGTCTCCCGAAGTGCTGGGATTATAGGCATGAGCCACCATCCCAGGCCAAAAAAAAAATTCATTTTAAACTGAAGTATAGAAAGAAATATATGGACCCACATAACAGAAAAGCCCAGAAGCAGTGCTGGTTTTGAGTAACTGAAACTGAGGTATTAGGAGAAACTACATGACTCATAGTCCAGTGGGACACATGGAGCAGATAGGAGTGTTTGGAGGAGAGCTCAGCAGCATCGAGAGTGATGGACAGTGGAGATTCACTTCTGTGTATGTGCTCAATTTCTACAACAAAAAAGTAAAGAACAGCAACAGCAAACAAACAGTCGAGGTGTTTCTGTGTGTGTGTGGAGGGGTCAATTTGTTGGTTTTTCTCTTTCTTTGTACACACACAGGATTAACCACAGGCACGTGCCCATCTCAGCACCTTCACAGCAGACAGCGATTCTCTGCATCCCATTGTCCCGGAGGCACATCTGGACACCTCCTCCCCACAAAGCCCCCAAGACCTTCCAGATGATGAACTCTGTCCAAGAGCCCCTTTCCTGTTATGGGAAGTGCACTATCTCCTGACCCTCATATCTGTTGCCTCTCTTTGTTGCTCTCCAATAAATCAATCCAAATGGAGAGCACCTGCATTGCCAAAGGGATTGGCCACTCGGCTTCATCGGATGCAAGAAGAGATTCTGAGGGCAGAGACAGCATGGGTCTTGCCGACTGCCTTCTCTGCAGCTGTCAGGACTGGGCTTGGCGTGTAGTAGGTGGTCCATAAATATTTGTTGAATGAATACATATCGTCAGGAAAAGGAGGTTGTTGTAAGGACCCACAGAAGAGCCAGAGCCGGAACTGGAAGTCAGAGTGGAAGTGGCCCCAGGGACCAGTGAGTGTCTGCCTGTCTCAGGGGCTGTGTCTTTTCTCGCTACGCACCTGCTGAGATGTGGCACCTGCCATGGCCTCCCCATTCCACCTCGTGGCATTCTTCACTGTCAACTCTCAGCCCCAACCTTCTGGGAACCTTATTCTATGGGTGACTCACGTCTCTTCTATAGTTAACCGCTTCCTCCAAACCAGACCCTTCCCATCAGCATTTAAACATTTTCAGGTCTCTCCCATTGAAAGAACAAACCAACCTACGCTCTCTAACACAAGACCTTCTCCAGTTACTACCTTCCTTCCCTCCACGACCACCTTCTGGAAAGGTTTTTCACATTCCCCATTTTTGTCTCTTCACCTCACACTCAGTTCTTGCTCATTCAATTCTGGGCTCCCCCTCCGTCACTCCATTGATGTAAGTCTTGCTGCAGTGCCAGTAACATCCTAGTTGCTCCAGTCCTCACCTTGCATGACCCGCAGTCACACTAGACACAGGTGACGAAGTTTCTCATTGAACTCACCAAATGTTTCGCCTCTTTCTCTCTGTTGCCCTGTTTCAACCTCCTTCACCAGCTCAGGTCCGCTGCCAGGCTGGTGGGGTTTCTCAAGGGCCAGCCCAGGGCCCCATTGCTGTCCACTCTGTACTTTCTCAGTGGGCAGTTGTCTGTGTTCCTTCCTTTCGTTCTGAGACAGGGTCTCACTCTGTCGCTCAGGCTGGAGTGCGGTGGTGCAATCTCAGCTCACTGCAGCCTCTGCCTCCTGGGCTCAAGTGACCCTTCCACCTCAGCCTCCCGAGTAGCTGGGACAACAAGTGCATGCCACCACACCTGGCTACTTTTTGTATCTTTTGTAGAGATGGGGTTTCACCATGTTGCCTGGGCTGTGTGTTAGTTATTTAGGCTCTTCTGTTACCATATATACATTTGTGACCCTTGAGATAACAGCTCTTCCTTCTCCTCTCCTTCCAAGAACATGTTAGGACTTTCCCACCTCCTTGGGACATGGTTATGAAGATGAGAGTAAATGACACCTGTCATTTCAGGACAGAAGCTTTCAGAGTCAACGTGCAATTCACAATGTCCCTGTCTCTGTCTTAATCATAGTGGAAGCACCTGCCGAGACGGAAGTTTCCTCAGCCTGGTCCCTGAGGTCTATGATGAGCAAAGTCTTCCTTAGGACCCGCTTTGGAAAAACAGATCTTCACTGAATTAAGATCCTGAGGTCTGGCATTATTTATTTATGTATCTATTTATTTACTTGTAACATCTTTGTTAGATTTTGGTATCTGGTTATTGCTAGCCTCATCAAACAAATTGAGAGGTGTTCTTTCCCGCTCTATTTTCTGAAAGAATTTGCTTAAGATTGGTGTTACTTCTTTCTCAAATATTTGATAGAATTCACCAAGGAAACTATCTGGCCTTGGAGCTTCCTTCCTCTTTCTCTCTCCTTCCTTCCTTCCTTCCTTCCTTCCTTCCTTCCTTCCTTCCTTCCTTCCTTCCTTCCTCTCTTTCTCTCTTTCTCTCTTTCTCTCTCTCTCTCTCTCTCTCTCTCTTTCTTTCTTTCTTTCTTTCTTTCTTTCTTTCTTTTTCTCTCTCTCTTTCTCTCCCTCTCTCTCTCTTTCTTCTTCTTCTTCCTCTTCTTCTTTCTTTCTCTTTCTTTTCTTCTTTCCTTCTCTTTCTCTCTTTTTTCTTTTTTTAAAAGCTCTACTGATACAGCATTGACATTTAAAAATTGTACATATTTAAGCTGTACAACTTGATTTTTTAAACTCTAAACAATAGTTTCATTTATTTGTTTATTTAAATAATATTTATTTATTTTTTATTATATTTTAAGTTCTGGGATACATGTGCAGAATGTGCAGGTTTGTTACATAAGTATACATAGGTTTGTTACATATGTGCCATGGTGGTTTGCTGCACCCATCAACCCGTCATCTACATTAGGTATTTTTCCTCATGATATCCCTCCCCTTGCCCCCCATCCCCCAACTTGATGTTTTGATACAGATTGTGAAATCATCACCACAATACAACTAATTAAATATCTACCTCTTCTACATAGTTACACTTTGTGTGTGTGTTGAGAAGATTTAAGATCGATCATCTTCCGATCTGAAGTTTTCTTTGTGGGAAAGGTTCTGATAATGAATTTGATTTCTTTAATAGATGAAACTATTTAGATTTTGGATTTCATTTTGTCATTGCAATGTTGTGATTGTAATTTATCAAGCCATTTTGCCCGTTTCATCTCATTGGCCAAATTTATTGGCATAAAGTTGTTCATAATATTTTCTTATTATCTTTTAATGCCCATGGGCTCTGTGGTGATATTGATGCAGGACTTTTCTCAGCCCCTTTGCTGAACTTGCAGCAGGGGTGCCCCATCTACTTGGCTCACCGCCCTCAGCCCCTTGAGGGAGGGAGCATGTGAGCGAATGAGTGCAGGATCTGGCTCACCACAGGAGCAGGCTCTGGGGGGCCTGTGGCCAGACCAGGTGCGTCACCTTGAGGGGAACACAGAGGTGCCCAGGTGAGGTTACCTGCGACCTCAAAGCTCCAAAGGGGGTGTGTTATAGTGGTCATTTAGTTCCACTGTCCATGGTCTGATGGACTGTGGTGTGTTAGCAATTTAGTTGGCCCCTTGCGTCGTCATGTGGGGCAGCTGCCCTCCACTGCTGAGGGCACAGGGCCATTGTGACAGCCTTTTCTGAGTGCCTGCACTTGATGGTTCCTGAGCTGTTGTCCAGCACCCAAGAAGAAAATCTTCAATCATCCGCATGACCTCATTCTTCCTGGATACTGGACAAGAGCATGGGACCCAATGAGTGGGTGAAGACAGAGAATTTTACGGAGTGATGGAAACAGCTCTCAGTGGAGAGGGGAGCTGGAGAGGGGATGGGAAGGGAAAGTTGTCTTCCCCAAAGTCAGGTTGTCTCTTCCTCAAAGTCAAGCCATCTCCCCTTCTACTGACTGAGTCTTTATGGGCACAGGATGATGGGGAGTGTGTGCTGATTGATTTGTGAGTGTGCAAAAAAGGTTAAAATGAAGAGATCACTCAAAGGTGGGCATGACAGTGTAGAAAACCAATTAGGAAAGGGTGGGTATATGTAAAATAGGTGAAAGATGGCGATCAATCAGAGGAAAACACGTCAAACAAGACAAATTCTCAATCCTGTCCAAGGATTTAACTTGTAGTTTGGCTTTCAGGCTTTAAACTGTCTTCAGCTCGGAGGTGGGGTTTCACCAGGGACCTGCTCCTGTCTGCCTAGGCATTTGGCTGCCTCCTGTCACTATCGATATCTCTTCTTTCAATCCTTAAATTTATAATTTGCATGCTCTCTCTCTCTCTTCTTGATCAACCTAACCAGCCAGGAGTTTACCAATTTTGTTGATATTTTCAATGAACCAACTTTTGGCTTTGTTAATTTTCTCTGCTTATATGTTTTCTGCCTCACAAATATTGGCTGTTTTTATGACTTTTTCCTTTCTTCTACTTAAAGTTCACTTTGCTCTTTTATATCTTAGCTTTATGAAGTGGAACCTTAGATCATTAATTTTACATCTTCTTTCCTAATAAAGCTAAATATTTTCCTTTAAGCACTCCTTTAGTTGTAAATCACAAATTTTGATAGATTATGTTTTTATTTATTGTTCAGTGCAGAATAACTTTTAATTACTAGTTTTCCTTGTGATTTACTCTTCTACCCACAGGTTATTTGGAAGTGTGTATTTAATTTCCAAATATTTGGGTTGTGCCAGATATCTTACTATAATTGACTTCTAATTTCAATAAATTAAGATTTATAGAAGGTTTCAATAGTTTGAAACGTATTGAGGCTTGTTTCATGGCCCAACATATGGTCTATCTTGGAGAATGTACAATGTGTACTTGGAGTGTTCTACAAATGTCAGTTAGGTCTAGTGGTTGACAGCATTGTTCAGATCTTCTGTCTTTTTCTTTCTTACGATCTTTCTTTCTTAACTGCTGTATATATTAGCCTACCCTGACTAACACAGTCCATAAAATCTGTATCTCTGGCCTTGAGTCTCTGAGCTCTAGGCCCATATCTGACTGTATACAATACATCTTCACTTGTATATTTCAAAGACACTTCAAATTAACTTCAAATTAAGTATTGAAGAGAATGAACTCATGATCTTTCCCCAGAAAACTGGTGTTTTTCCAAGGTTCTTCATCTCCGTGGATGGTGCCTCTGCTATCCATCCAGTTTCCCCAACCAGGAACCTAGGAGTCATCCCTCAGATGTTTTTCTTTTTTTTTCTTTCCTTTCTTTCTTTCTTTCTTTTTTTTTTTTTTTTTTTTTTTTTTTTTTTGAGACAGAGTCTCACTCTGTCACCCAGGCTAGAGTGCAGTGGCACGATCTTGGCTCATTGCAACCTCCACCTCCCGGGTTCAAGTGATTCTCCTGCCTTAGCCTCCCACGTAGCTGGGATTACAGGTGTGTGCCACTACGCCCAGCTAATTTTTGTACTTTTAGTAGAGATGGGGTTTCACCATGTTGGCCAGGCTGGTCTCGAAGACCTCAAGTGACCCACCTACCTCAGTTTCCCAAAGTGTTGGGATTATGGGCGTGAGCCACTGCGCCCAGCTGCTCAGGACTTTTTCTGTCTTGCTGTCTCCACATCCAGTCTAGCTCCAATCCTAGCTTTTCCTCCTCAATATAGTTCACATCCATCCACTTACCTCCATCTGTGCTGCCACCGCCCTCGGGCAAGCCACCATCATCCCTCCCTTAGACAACTGCGGTACCTCCTTGCTCTTCTCTCCGCTTCATTCTCCACACAACAGCCAGAGTAAGGCTGCAAAAACCCCAGTCTTATCATTTACCCCTTGCACACTTGACCACTTAAAATCATTCACCAGCATCTCATTGCTCTGTAGATGATGCTCAAATCTTTCCCACGGCCCATGAGACCCTGTGTGCTCTGGCCCTGCACTCCCCGCCCCACCCCACCCCCATCTCCACAGTCTCCCCTCACTCACTGCATTTCTGCCACATTCAGCCCATTCTACTGCAGGGTCTTTGCACATACTGTTGGTCCCAAAAGGAATGTTCCTCCCCGACCCGCACCCAATTTTGTCCAACTATCCTCTTCCTTGGTTCAGGTCCACTTGTTTTTTTTTTTTTTTTTTTTTTTGAGATGGAGTCTCGCTCTGTTGCCCAGGCTGGAGTGCAGTGGTGTGACCAGTGCAGTGACCTCGGCTCACTGACCCCTCTGCTTCCCAGGTTTAAGCAATTCTCCTGCCTCAGCCTCCCGAGTAGCTGGGATTACAGGTGTCTGCCACCACACCGGGCTAATTTTTGTATTTTTAGTAGAGATAGGGTTTCATATGTTGGCCAGGCTGGTCTTGAACTCCTGACTCGGGTGATCCACCCACCTTGTCCTCCCCAAATGCTGGGATTACAGGCATGAGCCACTGAGCCTGGCCCACTTGTCTCTCTGATCCCAGCTCTGTTTCACTTCCCAGGGAGCACCTCCCCTAACCTCTGTGCCAGTTTGGGTCCTTTGAGAAGCAGATATCAAAATGGAATTAGATATGCAGGAGATTTATTGGGGGTTAATGATGTGAAGGATGAACAGCTGACCCACTGGTAATATCCCTTCTGTGTTTGGTCATTGAACCAGAGCTACCTGGGGAAGGAGAAGTCTTGGTGTCACGCTGGGGGAGGTCTGAAGGTGTAGCAGTTGGAAGCTGTCGGCCAACCACACGCCTCACAAAAGGGTCTCTTCAAGGGATACATGCATAGCACCCCTCCATGGCCACACAGCAGCTCCCTAAACCAGAACGTGTTCCTTTGATACACAGTCATAGGACAATGTTCCCTCTTTTCAGAGAACGGAACTGGGCTGCAGTTATACCCCTTGTGAGTGTTATTTTTATTGAAGGTCTGTCTCTTCTTGAGAACAGGGACAATGGACCTGCTGGCCATCGTGTCTCTCAGCCATGACACAGTGTGTTCAATAAATGCCTGCAAGAAAATAATGAAAGAATGAATGAGTGATTCGTGACCAAGCCAGTCTCTCTGCATTCCCTAGTCCTAATTCACAAAACAGAATCTGATGGCCCAGCTCACCTTCTCCACTCAGGCCGTGGGACACCGAGGGGCTGATGCTGACCCCGTCCATCAGTTACGTGGGGGAGGGGAGTTGTGTTACAAATCTGGGATGCCACATTGGATTTCTCTAGAGTGAGTACCTTGGAACGGCCACAAAGTTTTTGTGTATCTTTTTTTTTTTTTTTTTGGTAAAAGCATGGCACTCCTTCACCTGACTTAATCTTCTAGAGACTAGAATTGTGCAGTCTCTAGACTGGAGTAGTGCAGACACCTGTGAGTCCTCATCCCTCTAACATGAATTGTCCCCAGGGAATAGTTACAGGTCCTTATGCCTGAGGCTTTAAATACACAAACAGAGCAGCAACCCCTCTGCTTCCCCAGAAACCTTCCCTCTGTTTCATTTTCCCTGAGATGTTCTAGTTGAGACAAAGGCAGCATCTCAGGTCTGGAAACTTCTTCCTGGAGCTTACTCACATGGAATGAAAATACAGCAGCGTTAGAAACAGGGCCGTAGATTCAGACTAGACCTGAGTTCAAATCCCAGCCCCTTCGCTTCCAAGCTCTAGGACTGTTACTTAACCTCTCTGAGCCCCCTTTTCTCATCTCTAAAATGGAATTAGCAAAATAGCAAAACCAAACAGGCAGTTATGAAGATGAAGCAAAATGTCTCCAGTAGTGGCTCCAAGTTCAGGGCACATTAGCTTATTAGTAGCTCTGAAAAATCCTGCAGTGAAGAAACCCAGCTTTCCCCAAGCGTATTTGGCAGCAGGTTTGTGAAGCACAACCACACACGAGATTCTGGTGTTCTTTATAAAGCAATTTGGGAAACGCTGCTCTAGAGAATGTAGCTTTTCTCTTTAGATCACTGTAGACCTTCAAAACTACCACAAATAAGATCCAGATGGCTTTGGCCTCCTGAAAAACCCTTCTGAATTAAATTTGGAGGGGGTTATATCTCTGGATTTCATTAGGGAATCTTGGAACTCTCCAACATGGTCATCACTGTGTGAACTGCAGGGATGTCGTGGATGACATACATCGTGTGATGTTCCTCTCTTTAATGCTAATGGACCCTTTCTCCAGTCAAAGTTGGTCATGGTCATAGTGGCATGGAATGTTTTCAGTGTGCAGAAGGTTAGAGGCCAGCTCGTTTCACCTCTTCATTTTGTGGATGAGCAAACAGGTCCAGTTAGAAAATCAAGTGACTCACCCAGGGACAGACAGAACGAGGGGCAGAGCTTAGAACTCAGATCCAGCTGTTGTGCATTGAATGGACACTGCTGGACCCTCAGGAAGATGACGGCTCCTTGGTTAGAAACAGAAACATGAAGGACCACCCGGTGGGGACTGGGAGGTCCCTTGGCGGGCTCCTTCTTCTGACGTGGCTATGAGGAGGCAGGTGAGGAGAAGGGCAGGATTATGGTGGAAGATCAGGGGTCTGTGGGCCTGAGTCCAGATGGCAGGCAGCTGGGCCAAGGCACACACCAATGACTACTTCCTCTTCTTTCTGGTGATTCCAAGGGTGAGGAGGCAGGGAAGGAACTTGCAACAGATGGAAGGGAGACCAGAAGGAATTTGGAATGGACCCAAGGGGTCCAGCTCTTAGAAAATAAGGGGGAAATATTTTCTGCTTGGAGAGAACATTATTTACAAGAACAGAGCAGGAACAGGATCCTGCCTGGGTAGACTGGTGGGCTCTGGCTTATGTTTCTTGGCTGTGACAGCTCATACCAATCTGTGTTTCTAAGACAACCAGGGAACCAAATAAGAACAACAACATTAATGGTGATAAGAGGTGGCTGTTACAGGCTGAGCCAACCCAGACAAGTTGAGCTCAAAGATCAGAAGTTTTGAGGCCAATTCTAAATTTAGAGTCCAATTTTTGAGGAAGCCAAAATGAGCTCTCCTCATATGAAGTGTGTCAGAAGAACAGAAGATACAGTTCCCAAAGAGCAACTAGAAGAGGAGGCTAGGGCCCTCCTTTCAGCTAGAGATGCTAATAATGAGATCAAATAACTTCTTCTCTTTAAAAAAAATTCATGGTGTCTTTTCAAACTAAAAACTTTGAAAGAACTGAATATCACATCTCCTCTTCTCTCTTCCCTGCTGCCTTTAAAATGTGTTCTTATTTAGAAAGATCTCCAAAGCAACTCAGGGTGGATGTGGAAGGTGCAAATTTTAAGCCCCCAGTTTCCCCTCCACACCCAGCCTCAATCTAACCCTGCATGGACCAGGCCTCACTCTCTTGTAAGTGGGCAGTTCAGAGCAGGAATCCTGCAGGTTATCTACCAGAGCAGACACTTCCTGTTAGCTCAAGCCAACTAATCTCCTCCTTGGCCAACTCGTGGGATTGGCACCAACATTATGCTGATGCCAATGTGCCCCAGAGATTAGCCACTTTTGTCCCCAAGTTTTATGGTACTCTACTATGAACACTCTCATTGTGCTTGAATGGACTGGGACTCAAAGACTCTATTCCAATGTGGGCGCCACCCTCCACTTAATTCTTTTTACCCATTGAGCTCTTACCATCTGGCTTTGCCATTTGCTCTAAGAGGTCTTGGAAGATACACCTCTCAGAGTAACAATTTCCTCATCTATAAAATACCATGTGTGGGCTGGGCGCAGTGGCTCATGCCTGTAATCCCAGCACTTTAGGAGGCCAAGGCAGGTGGATCACAAGGTCAGGAGATGGAGACCATCCTGGCTAACATGGTGAAACCCCGTCTCTGCTAAAAATACAAAAAAAAAAAAAAAAAAAAATTAGCCAGGCTTGATGGCGGGTGCCTGTAGTCCCAGCTACTCAGGAGGCTGAGGCAGGAGAATGCCGTGAACCCAGGAGGCAGAGCTTGCAGTGAGTAGAGATCGTGCCACTGCACTCCAGCCTGGCAACAGAGTGAGACTCTGTCTCAAAACAAACAAACAAACCATGTGTGTCAAATTCACCCATGTGATGTTTCCCGCATTTATATCCCACCCCTACTTCCACCAATGCTATCTAGGTCAGGTCTTCATTGCTCCTATGGGGGTGTCCTCATTTATTGGGTTGCCTCCATTGATCCAGAATACACAGTGCTGCACTAATCTTCCTAAAGCATGATTTTGATCAAGGCACTCTCCTGCTCAAAGCCTTTCCATAGCTCCCCATTGCCCGCAGAACCAATTCCAAATCACTTAGCCTGGTTTCAAAGTCATCCACCATCAGGCCTCAACCTATCTCTTTTGTTCATTCTTGTCCACCTACTTCTTCCAGCTGTTACATTAACTGTAGCCTAAAGCTGCTTTCTTACATATTTTAAGTTCTGCATAAAGGTTTCTCCATACATAGTGAATTGTAACCTAACTGGATGTGTATATAGTCTGTAACCTACTCTTCTACCAATCACAGAATTCCAGCCAATCACAGGTGGCTAACTGTTCAAGCCATATTTAAAGAAGGCAGATACTCAGCTGTAACCAACCCTGCTGTTTCTATACCTCACTTTCATTTTCTGTTCGTCACTTCCCTTTTTCTGTCCATAAATGTTATCCGACCATATGGCAGTCTCAGCAGTTGCTCTGAACCCATTCTTGTTCAGGGGACTGCCCAATTCTCAAACGTTTTTTCTTCAGTTAAACTCTGTTAAATTTCATTTGTCTGAAGTTTTTCTTTTCACACAGCAAACTGAAAAATCACACTCCAGGTTTTCATGTCAATGGGCCCCCCCGTTTACATGCATCCTTTAATCTGAAATGTCCTTCTCCACATTTCTGCACATCTGACTTTTATCCTACTGACCCCTATAGCCTAATTATTAGCTGTATTATCTTGAGCAAATTATTTAAACTCCATGTCTGCAAAGACCATTGCCAAAGATGGCCTCAGCAATCGTTTCCATCCTGTGTGCCCTTTGCAAGGTGAGTTTACCACTTCTCCATGTCAGTTTCCTTTCCATTTGAATCTTTGCTGGCCCCGTGACATTCATGGGCCCATCAAATGTGGTGGACATGATGCTATGTCCTTTGCAGCTTCTGTTTTTGTACTCAGGGAAGCTGGCCACCATATACAGAAGTTCTGGCTATCCTGCTAGAGAGAGGGATCAGAGAAAGGACAACTGACATGCCCCAGCTGACAGCTAACCCTACGGCCTGAGTCAACTGAGTAAGACCATCTTGATCCCCAATCAGGGCTAATACTGCAGTGTAGAGATGAGCTGTTTCCATTAAGCCCTGCCTGAGTTTCTGAACCCCCAAATTGCAAACAAATAAAATTGCTGTTTTAAGCTGCTCAGTTTTGGGGTAGATTGTTATGTGGCAATAGATAATTGAAACAGACTCCTTGCCTGCCAAATGAGGATAATAATGGTCTCCAGCTTCACAGAAGGACTGGGAGGATTAAGTGAGTCAATCTATGAAAAACTCTTAGAATCGTGTCTGCACATGGCAAGATCGCAATAAACACTAACTCCTCACGACCTCCAATTAACTTGTTTCATTTTTTTCTTGTTTCTTGGTCATCCCTAAATCCCTCTCACAGCAGTACCTGGCATTAGGTTACAGTGCCTGGAGTAGGTTACAGACTATATACACATCCAGTTAGGTTATAGTAAACACAGTAAACACAATTGGATATCAAACATCCTCTTCCTTAAGCCTTCTCTGATGACATTCCATCAGCTTGCCACCACCCCTGCCTCTCCTGATTCCCACTGAACCTTATCAACTCTTCCCACAATGTAGGTTACATTCAGCCTGGAGCCCTGGCTGGTATGTCTTCTTGGCAGATGGTGAGCTTCTTGAAGACAATGACATTATTCATAATACATAAGCAATAATGAATGAATGAATGAATTAACTAAAAGTGGGAACAAGGCCAGGTGCAGTGGCTCACACCTGTAATCCCAGCACTTTGGGAGGCCAAGGTGAGCAGATCACGAGGTAAAGAGATCGAGACCATCCTGACCAACATGGTGAAACCCCGTCTCTACTAAAAATACAAAAATTAGCTGGGTGTTGTGATGCGCATCTGTAGTCCCAGCTGCTTGGGAGGCTGAGGCAGGAGAATCACTTGAACCCAGGGGGCGGAGGTTGCAGTGAGCCAAGATCACGCCACTGCACTCCAGCCTGGAGACTGAGCAAGACTCTGTCTCAAAAAAAAAAAAAAAAAAAAAAGGAACAATGTCACCTCCCATATCAGTATAACCAGGTTGTCTCTTTGTTTTTTGAGACGGAGTCTGGCTCTGTTGCCCAGGTGATCTTGGCTCACTGCGACCCCTGCCTCTTGGGTTCAAGCGATTCTCTTGCCTCAGCCTCCTGAGTAGCTGGGACTACAGGTGGGCGCCACCATGCCCAGCTAATTTTTGTATTTTTAGTAGAGACGGGGTTTCACTATGTTGACCAGGCTGAGTTCAGGTGATCCGCCCGCCTTGGCCTCCCAAAGTGCTGGGATTACAGGTGTGTGCCAGTGCACCCGACCCCAGGTTTGTAATTCAAAAGAGGTGATGAATGACTCAGGCGCTCCGACATGCCTTCCAGAGCATATCTAATATTGTAGATCGTGGCTTCTGTGTGTTCCTGGTCCCATCTGTGTGACCTTTATACTTTAAGGCAGGAGAGAATCCAAACAGGACCCCTGCAGGAAGTCTCCCTATTTCCTGCCCTAAGAACTGGTTGACCTTGAACTCTGGAAGTACAGGGTGTCACAACCTAGGAAGGAACTAATGACTCCCAAGTCTGTTCCCATGGCAGACAGATGTCTGAAGTTCCTCCAGTGGATGAAAAACAGCTCATTCCTAAGCCATGATTTCTTCAGCGATCATTTTATTATCTCTAAGACTTGTGAAGTAGAAAGAGAGAGTAGAATTTGAAAGAATGTTGGATTCCATCTGGTTCAAAGAGCTTTAGTGTTAGACATAAACAACTTTACCAGTTTTAAAAACCAAAGATGAGTAAAATCAAATCAGGGTGGTAGAGCTTGCTGGGTAGAGGTGTAACACACAACTTAAATCTAGGGCTCCTGGTCTATGTGGCACTTTTTTTGAATGATGGGGTCACTGACACAGCAATGATAGACAAGGCAGAGTGGTTGTTATGTAATCTGAGGAGAGTAGAGGAGGCACCACCAAAACTGTAAATGATATGACATTTTCCTTGGTGAGTGAGAATCTTTTAACCCCAGGAGGGTTTAAAATTAAGTATAGAAAGTTGAAGGGAATCATGATATTAATGTTTTCATGTAAAAGAATCTATGCATATTTATGTATATATAATGCTTAATAGAATTTAGCCTATTTAGAGCAAAAATCTCAAAATTCCAGTTGAAAATTAATAAGTATTTAATTGATTCAGACTTATGACTTCAAACCTAAAACTTCCTAAGCGTATATATAGTATTGAAACATTTAAGAGAACCCTAAGGTTGCCATTTGTAAGTTTAATTTATCGCATGAATAATCTAAATTTAAATACTTGAAAAGGTTTTGTTTATTAAGTCAGGCCATTAAAGTACGTAAAGGGAAATGGAACATAATAAGTGTCTCAATGCAATTTTAAATCTCTAAAAGGAATTTAACCTTATAATTGGAACCACACATCCAAAATCCTTTTGAAATTGATAGGTAAAATATGTTGGCCATCAACAGAATAAGATTAGAAAGCTGAAACTTGAAGAAGAGCTATGATTTTGAATTGTGATTTCAATAAATTAAATATTAATTTTAAAAGTCAGCTAAACTTCTGAATCATCTATGAAACGAGATTTATGGTAATAACTGCCACGTAAGATCGCTGAGAAGATTAAAGGAGATACTAGTTTAAAAGGGTCTGGCACTGTGCCTGTCACATGGTAAGCATGATATATGATGGCATTTATTAATATTATTAAGTCTTCCTTAAAGGAGAGCTTAAAGCCAGGCATGGGGATGTACACCTGTACTCCCAGTTACTAGGGAGCCTGAGGCAGGAGGATCGTTTGAGCCCAGGAGTTCGAGTCCAGGCTGGGCAACATAGTGAGACTCTGTCTCAATTTAAATCAATCAATCAATCAGTCAGTCAATAATAAGTAAATAAAAGAGAGTATAAAGATGTTTAGAAATGAGAGGGAATATGGGATAAGATGTGACCCAAAACACAGCTAATCCTGGTGGCAGGGGTGAGATATCCAACACACACCTTTGCCCCTCAGCCCCTCACTGGCTAACAAGGCTCGCCTTATCTTGTCTGAGTCTCCCCAAGATGTGTTCAGCTTCTCCGGCAGGGGTGGTGTGTGCAATTCATTACCACTGCATCACCCAGTGGCCCTTTGCTAAGATCCATGGGAGGCATTTTTCCTACGTCACTCATTCTTTCACTCCATCCATCCTACAAACAATTGATGTTTGTACCAAGAACCATTCTAGGCAATGGGGATAGTGCAGCCAACAGCATAGAAAATGGAGCTTACACTCTTTTTTTTTTTTTTTTTTTTTTTTGAGGCAGAGTCTCACCCAGGCTGAAATGCAGTGTCCTGATCTCAGCTCACTGCAAGCTCCACCTCCCGGGTTCACTCCATTCTCCTACCTCAGCTTCCTGAGTAGCTGGGACTACAGGTGCCCACCACCACACCTGGCTAAGTTTGTGTATTTTTAGTAGAGACGAGGTTTCACCCTGTGAACCAGGATGGTCTCGATCTCCTGACCTTGTGATCCACCCGCCTCGGCCTCCCAAAGTGCTGGGATTACAGGCGTGAGCCACCACGCCCAGCCACGGAGCTTACATTCTAATAGTGGAGACAGACATTAAACAAAATCGGCGAGTGAATTATGCAGTATGTTAGAAGAGGATATGTTGATAGAGAAAATGCACAGGGCAAAAAGATGGGTGTGGTGCGGTAAGGATTGGAATTTTAGAAAGGGTAGCCACTCCACTGAGAAGGTGACATCTCAGCCATTTGAGCCAAGACTTTAAGGAGGTGAGAGAGCATTCTGTGCACAGGGAACAGAAAGTGCAAGGACTGTGAGCTGGGAGTGTTCCTGACACATCGGAGGAATGTGGAGGAGGCCCGTGAGGATGGAGAGAACAAGCGCGAGGGTAGGAGATGCGATCAGAGAAGCGATCATGGAAGGTCTCGTGGCTTTTGTAAGGACTTTGGCTCTTACTCTGAATGAAGTGGGAAGTCATTAGGGCACTTTTGGGACAATTGGGGAAATTCCAATAGGAACTATATGTTAAATATTATTTAATCAGTATTAAAGTTTGTGGATGTGGTAATTCTCAATAAGTTGAAATAATTTTCCTGGGTGTTGGTATGAATTGATAGTTTGTGTCTTTCCACCCCTCAAATTCATGTGTTGAAAGCCTAACCTCTAATGTGATGGTATTTGGAGTTGGGCCCCTTGAGAGGTAATTAGGGTTAGATCAGGTCATGATGGTGGGGCCCCCAGGACAGGATTAGTGCCTTTATAAAAAGATGAAGAGACATTAGATCTTTGTCTCTCCAAGCATATACTACAAGATGACAGCCACCAACAAGCCAGAAAGAGGCCTCAGAATTAAACTCACTTTACCAGCACCTTAATTTTGGACATCCCAGCCTCCCAGCTGACTATGACAGGTGTCACTATTAGAAGAAACATGCTAAAGTACTTAGAGGTGAAGGGTCATGATATCTAGAACTTATTTTCAAGTGATTGGGAAAAAAAGGAAAATAATCTAACCGTTTGTCATTGTTACCCATTACTGAGTGTTATAGATGAGATTGTGTGCTCCCCAAAATTTATATGTTGAAGCCCTAACTTTGTGTGACTGTATTTGGAGACAGAACCTTTAAGGAGGTTGGAGTTAACTGAGGTCATAAGGATGGGCCCTAATCAGGTGACTGGTGCCCTTATAAGAAGAGGGAGAGACACCAGGTATGTGTGCAGAGAAGGGGTCATGTGAGGATACAGTGAGAAGGCAGCCATCTGCAAGCCAAGGAGACAGGCTTCAGGAGAAACCAGACCTACCAACACCTTGATCCTGGACTTCCAGCCTCCAGAACTGTCAGAAAATAAGTTTCTGGTGTTAAAGTCACCCAGTCTGTGTGCTATTTTGTAATGGCAGCCCTAGAAGGCTAATCTATGGAGTAACAATTACCTCAAATGTAGGGGCTTAAACATAATTATCTCACATGATTTCTTTTCCTTTTTTTTTTTTTTTAGGTGGAGTCTTGCTCTGTTGCCAGGCTGGAGTGCAGTGGCATGGTCTTGGCTCACTGCAACCTCCGCCTCCCAGGTTCAAGCGATTCTCCAGCTTCAACCTCCCGAGTAGCTGGGATTACTGGCATGCACCACCACACCTGGCTAATTTTTGTATTTTTAGTAGAGACGGGGGTTTCACCATGTTGGCCAGGCTGGTCTTGAACTCCTGACCTCAGGTGATCCACCCCACATCTTCAAGCCCAGATGCTTGAAAGTGTTTGGTCACTGTAGAGCAGTGGTTCTTCAACTTGAGCATGCATCAGAACCGCGTGGAGGGCTTCTTTTTTTTTTTTTTTTTTTTTTTTTTTGAGACAGAGTCTCGCTCTGTTACCCAGGCTGGAGTGCAGTGGCTGGATCTCAGCTCACTGCAAGCTCCGCCTCCCGGATTTACGCCATTCTCCTGCCTCAGCCTCCCGAGTAGCTGGGACTACAGGCGCCCGTCACCTCGCCCGGCTAGTTTTTTTTTTTTTTTTTTGTATTTTTTAGTAGAGACGGGGTTTCACCGTGTTAGCCAGGATGGTCTCGATCTCCTGACCTCATGATCTGCCCATCTCGGCCTCCCAAAGTGCTGGGATTACAGGCTTGAGCCACCGCGCCCAGCCAGAGGGCTTCTTAAAACCCAGAGTGCTGGATCCCACCCCAGGAGTTTCTGGTTCTCAGGTCTGTAGTGGGGCCTGAGAATTTAACTGGTAAAGTTGCCCGGTGATGCTGACGCTTCTGGTCCAGGGACCATGCCTGAGAACCACTGCTGTAAGGTGTTGTATGTGAAGGTGAGGGGTTACTGCGGCCACGCAGCGATCCCAGCAGGGCAGCTGCAGCAGTGCCTTCCCTGAGGCAACAGGAATCCGGGCAGTCGAGGGCCCTCTAGGATCACAGGGCCAGGGAGGAGACACAGAGCCTTGTTTGAGTCTGCTCCTCAGCCTGCTTTGGGGACAAAAGCACAGGGCCTCTGCCTTCCGGGAGGCAGACTGGCGAGGGGGAGAGACCAGGCTCAGGAAGAGCAGACCAAAGGTTGAGTCCTGGCCCTGTCGTCCTGTAGCCGGTGTTCCCAGGCAAGCATCCTGCTCTGTGAGTCAGGATAATGATGCCTCACTGAGTTTTCAAGAGGCGGATACAAACGATGTCCCTGTTAAGTAAATGTTACTTCCCCGTGGCTCTCTGACTTGGCTTTTGCTATTGATTGAAAAATGTGCGATTGAGTTGTTGAACCTAAATTTGAGACTTTACATTGACCTGGATTGAGTTGAGTTTGGCTGGTTTTAATCCATCATCCCAGCTCGTTCCTGAGCCTTGAGCTTGTCATTTGGCACATGAGTGATCCCTCCCTAGTTACTGGTGAGCCTGCCCAGTAACTAGGGCAGTAACTAGGGCTATTCCTTCCTTAGCATTGCTGACACTGGCTTGCATGTTTTAGCGCACATAGTGGGGTAGGGGAGCAGCGCTTGCTCCTGAAGTCAGGGAAGAGTTCTCGACTCAGCACTGTTGCAGCTGTTACCTGCGAAGCTGCCTTCGTAGTTTTAAGTGGGTCTTTGCACCCAAATTAGAAACACCTCACACCTGTAATCCAAGCACTTTGGGAGGCCAAGGCGGGTGGATCACCTGAGGTCAGGAGTTCAAGACCAGCCTGACCAACATGGTGAAACCCTGTCTCTACTAAAAGTACAAAATTAGCTGGACGTGGTGGTGGGTGCCCATAATCCTAGCTACTGGGGAGGCTGAGGCAGGAGAATCACTTGAACCCAGGAGGCAGGGGTTGCAGTGAGCTGAGATCGTGCCTCGCACTTCAGCCTGGGCAACAAGAGCAAAACTCCATCATAAAATAAAATAAAATAAAATAAAAATAAAATTTGAAGTTGTGGATGAGAGAAGAGTTCTCTGTACTGACGTTACTGGTTTGCTGCCCACCTGCACACTTACTGTGTGTGAGCCCAAAGCCGAGGGGTACACCAGGCCTAAGATGTGGTTTCTGGTTCCCAGGCAGCCTAGGTGACCAGCTTTGAGAGTGAGTGCTTGTTGCGGGGGTCGCCCCATCGCTACACTCTTCCCCATGAATAAACTACCAAAGGGATAGAGAGAACTTAAGAACAAACTTCTTAGAACATTCACTGTTTTCAGGGATAGAGTGAGGCCCAAGGGGGAAAATAAGCAGGTGTTCCTCAGCAGGAAGGCACCGCGGGCGTTGGTCCCGAGCTGGACTGACTGGACCGCAGGCTCACGACTTCTTCTCTTACGACCTCTGTCTCAGGACGTTCTGGAACCAGGCTGCCTCCTTAAACCCAGACTTGCTGTTGTTCCTTCTTTTTCACCTCTGCCCAGATGTCCGACAGGTCTTGGAAAAATTGTTGGATCTAGAAAGGCAAGGAGCCCAGAGTTAACTCCGCCCCGCAGAGGCCGCCCCCGTTCCAAGACGGAGCATCCCAGACATTCACTTTTAAAGAGTTCACCATTGCTTTCCTGTGACTGACTTCTTTTTAAATTTTTATTTATTTATCTTTTTGATATGAGAGTTTTGCTCTGTCACCCAGGCTGGAGTGCGGTGGCGCGATCTAGGCTCACTGCAACCTCCGCTCCCTGGGTTTAAGCGATTCTCGCATCTCAGCCTCCTGAGTGGCTGGGATTACAGGTACCTGCGACCATGCCCGGTTAGTTTTTGTGTTTTTAGTAGAGATGGGGTTTCACCATGTTGGCCGGGCTGGTCTCGACCTACTGACCTCAAGTGATCCACCCGCTTCGGCCTCCCAAAAGGCTGGGATTACAGGCATGAGACACTGCACCCAGCCATGACTGACTTCTTGAGGAGGCCACTTTCTCTCATGTGACAATGTTTTGAGGTGAAATTGAGTGTCAGGTGTACGCAATTAGAAGCAACAAACGGATGGAGTTAGGAACTCCCGGAGGCAGACCTGGTGATGTATGAAGTGCAGGCTGAGAGTCGAGCAGGAGGGAGAAGAAAGAAAGGGTCACAAGCAGACTAGTGGGTGAAAAGGATTTCGCAGGCAGGGTCCTGTCAGCGTGGGCAGACCGCCTTCCACAACTTCACCACCCTCGGTGTGGTCGTGCACTCAAAACCCAGGGCTGATGCTCATCATGATAACCTTCAGTCATGAGAAGGAATGTAAACTCTGTTCACTGGCTTCTGTTTTTAAGAGCACGCAGTCAGCATGACACAGAAAAGGGCACTGCTCCAGAAGTCAGATGACCTAGCTGGGCCCCTGTCACGGTTCTGGGAAAACCACTCCATCTTTCTGGGACTCAGTTTCTTCATCTTTAATTAGGAGAGAGGGAGAAAAGACTGGCCCAGACAGCCTCTAAGATATCAGTTCTAACGCAAAGCAAAACCAGTGAGATACCATCTCACACCACACAGAATGGCTAGCTATGATTAAAAAGTCAGAAAAATTACAGAGGCTGCTGAGGTTGTGGAGAAAAGAGAACGTTCATACACTGTTGGTGGAAGTGCAATTAGTTCAACCATTGTGGAAAGCAGCGTGGCGATTCCTCAAAGAGTTAAAATAGAACTACTGTTCAACCCAGCAGTCCTATTACTGGGTATATACCCAAAGGAATATAAATCATTCTATCATAAACACACATGCTCGGGGATGTTTACTGAAGCACTATTCACAATAGCAAAGAGAATCAACCTAAATGCCCATCAGTGGTAGACTGGATAAAGAAAATGTGGTACTTATACACCATGGAATACTATGCAGCCATAAAAAAGAATGAGATCATGTCCTTTGCAGGAACATGGATGGAGCTGGATGTCATTATCCTTAGCAAACTAACGCAGGAATAGAAAACCAAATACTGCGTGTTCTCACTTATTAGTGGGAGCTAAATGATGAGAACACGTGGACACAAAGAGGGGAA
>NW_022142065.1:0-11722 GCF_007565055.1 Rhinopithecus roxellana | reverse complement strand
CAACACATACTGGAATCTGCTGAGGGTGGAGAGTGAGAGGAGGGAGAGGATCAGATAAAAGACTATTGGATACTAGGCTTAATACCCGAGTGATGAAAAACCTGTAGAACAAACCCTTGTGATGTGAATTTACCTACATAACAAAACTGCTTGGCCGGGCGCGGGGGGCTAACGCCTGTAATCCCCACTTTGGGAGGCCGGGGGTGGATCACGAGGTCAGGAGATCGAGACCATCCTGAGTAACACAGTGACACCCCATCTCTACTAAAATACAAAATACAAAAAATAGCTGGGCATGGTGGCAGTTGCCTGCAGTCCCAGCTACTCGGGAGGCGGAGGCAGGAGAATGGCATGAACCCAGGAGGTGGAGCTTGCAGTGAGCTGAGATTATGCCACTGCACTCCAGGCTGGGGACAGAGCGAGACTCTGTCTCAACAACCAAACAAACAAACAAACAAAAAAACCCTGCTCATTCACTCCTGAATCTAAAATTAAAAAAAAGAAAAAATTAAAAAGAAAAGGATTTCAGTTCTAAAACTTCTCCTTTTCAAGGCTGTCCTGAAGATGGAACTACACAGACTTGTCCAAAACTCTCGACAACTGTCACGTCTGATACTGTTACCATTACCAGTATCATCCATTTTGCAAATGAGAAACAGAGAGTCAGTGAATTAAAGCGGCTTTCCCAGATGACAGAGAAGACAGGTCAGCATTTCCTGAGCTATGTTTTTTTCATAAGTGGTCATGTTGCCCCAAAGGAGTTTTGTGGTCAAGTCAGTTCTAGAAATGCATCTGCTGGGAGCACTCAGGGCACAGAACTAAGCAAAGACCCAGGTCCGTTTTGTGTTTTAATCTTATCTTCGTAATTTAGAGTTTCTAAATGTATTAGTCTACGGAGTCCTTTTATTCCCCCTAGGAAAACAATCTCAGGATTCAGTTTGGAAAGTGCTTGTTCAGATAGTTTGGCTTTTCTTCAGGGATAATGCCAAACTTTCCAGACACACTCTATGGAATTCCAATTGACTTGGTCTTCTGCGAATCGCTTCCTAAGCTGTCCTGTGCACCACGTTCCTTGTTCTGTATAAGCAGCTGCCTTACAAAGCCAGTGCCTGCATTGGTTGCAGGGAGCTGTTGAGAGCATATTCATAGTGTCAATGAAGGCTCATCGAGAAATTTCAGGTGAGAATAAGTGCCGGGAAAAGGTGCGCTGTCTCGGAGGAAACCTTATATTTTCTTATTCTGGTAAAGAGCGCCAGGGGGCTTCATTTGGGTTACCAACAAGCTCAGAGCCCCTGTGTATGACCCTTAAGAACCAAGGGAAGTCTGTATTTCTCTTCATCCCGACCTCTGAAAGAAAAAGAAAGAAAGAAAGAACAAGCAAGCAAGCAAGCTCAGTAAACCTCGGGAAGGAGTGTGGACTTTATCCATTGAAGGATTTTAAGAAGTAAAGAAGCAATTCATGTCTGCATTTCTGAAAGTTCATCTGGCAAACAGTGCAACAGCGTACTACGGTTCAAATAAATGGACCACATCAGAGTTACTAGGAACACACCTCTAAAACTTAATGCTAATGTCAAAAGGATTTAGGTGCCAAATCGAAGAGCCTCCCACTGGCCAAAGATGAGATGATTTGAACATTAGTAAGACAAAGTGCAAAGGATTAAAACATATCAAATATGTTAAAAATCCGTAAGTTCATAAGGATACTAAAAACATTACAGGTCAGTGCTACAGAACCAATTCATTATTCTGAAAACTAAATAAAGTGTTTAACAAACTTTCTCTGTGAGACCCACGTAGTAATCAAACGGTTGATGAATGGAAAGGGTCTCTTTACGAAGTCCTTTTCTTTACGGTAGTATTTCTAGCAAGGAAATGAGGAAAAAGTTGCTAGTGAATGTCTTCCCCGACCATTGAGGGAAACCAATATTCTGACTTCTATCATAAAGATTAATTTGCCTGTTTTTAAACACATCAGTGGAATCATACGATATAACCTGTTTTGTGTGTGACTTAAGAAGCATACCAGCTAAGGGCAGTGTGAGGACCTTATATGGACCCTCATTGGAACAAACCAACTGTACAAAAAGCATCCGTGCAATAATCTGTCTTAAAAGACAGGTCTCGCTCTATTGCTCAGGCTGGAGTACGGTGGCATAAACCACAGCTCACTGCAGCCCTGACCTCCTGGGCTCATGGAGTCCTCCTGCCTCAGCCTCCCAAGTAGCTGGGACACACATGTGTGGTGCCAGCAATCCTGACTGATTTTTTAAAAAATTTTTTGCAGGAGTTGGGGGGGTCTCATTTTGTTGCCCAGGCTGGTCTTGAACTCCTGAGCTCAAGTGATCCTCTCACCTCAGCCTCCCAAAGCACTGAGATTACAGGCATGAGCCACCACACTTGGCCCATTGTTGTGCCATAAATGATATGATATTTTGATGTTAAGGAATGGCTATCAATTTTATAGTAGTGTGACAGTGGTGTTGTAGTTTATTTAAAAAGAGCTCTCATCTCTTAGAGATACATACTGCAGAGAGACACAAACGGATGAAAATATATTGTTTGCTTCAAAATGGCAGAGGTGGGAAAGTTGTGGGGGATATGACTATGAAATAATCGTTTTATAGAATCAGACTAATGGAGCAACAGGTGTTCAATAGCACTATAGTGTCTTTACTTTTTTGTATGCTTTAAAAAATTCCGTATAAAAAGTTACAAAACATTAAATGTGACAAAATAGTAAAAAGAAGCATGATTTGAGATTTTTTTTTTTTTTTGTGAGATGGAGTCTAGCTCTGTCGCTCAGGCTGGAGAGCAATGGCACGATCTTGGTTCACTGCAACCAGCCTCCCCTCCCGGGTCAAGCGATTTCTCCTGCCTCAGCCCTCCAGAGTAGCTTGGGATTACAGGCACTTGCCCACCCAGTGCCCAGCTAATTTTTGTATTGTTAGTAGAGACAGGGTCTTCACTTTGTTGACCAGGCTGGGTCTCGGAACTCCTGCACCTCGTGAATCCGCCCCAACCTTGGGCCTCCCAAAGTGCTGGGATTACAGGCATGAGCCACCGGGCCTGGCTATCTGACAATTTTTGGACAGCAGCAGAATACTCAACATTATAAAAAGTTACAAAACGTTAAATGTACAAAATATTACAAAATAATAAACACAAGCATGACGAGAATTTTTAAAAGCAGGATACTCCTGATGTCTGCGGAGAGATGAAGCAGCATAAGATTTGGAAGGACACAAAGGATTTCATTTACTGGATTTCAATTCTCGGTAGTGTTTGATTTAAGACAAAAGAACTGGGGGCAGATGGGAAAAATACGAAGATTTAGCAAAGCTGTGATGAGTACTTGGTCGCTGTTATGTGTGTCTCTATACTCTCCAGTATGCTTAAAGTATTTTGAACAAAATAAACGAAGAAAAAAGAGAAAGAGAGGGGGGTGGGGGGAATGCCAAACAGGCTGGCCAGGAATGACGCGGAGTTGAACTCCAGACGAGGTATCACTGGTGGCCTGGATGAGGAAGGGGCAGGGGCTGGATTCCAGAAATGCTTCCAAGGCAGAACAGACCAGATCTGCTGATTGATAGCTGTGGCACTGAGCAGGAGGGAGGAGCCAAGGAGGCCCGAGTTCTGGCGGGGCCTGAGAGTGCGTGGTCCTGCCCTTCACCAGGACAACAGACGTCGCTCCAGTGGCATGGCTAGTCCTGGGGGTGTGCAGGAAGCAGATGAGATGAGTGTGCACGGGGATGAAGTTAAATGTAGGGGGTCTAAAGCTTAGGAGGGAGGACACAGGACAATTCTCCATTCTAAGATACGTATTTTAAACCACACTCTGAAATTCCAAGACACATCTTAACAATTATTTTTTTGGTTTGTTTGTTTTTGAGGACGGAGTTTTCCTCCTCTTGGTCCCCCAGGCTGGAGTGCGATAGGCGATTGACCTCTGGCTCACTGTAACCATCCACCTCACTGGGTTCAACGCGATTCTCTCCTGCCTCAGCCTCTTGAGCCTATCGATTACAGGCAACCTTGCCACCACCCACGCCCGCTAATTTTTGTATTTTTAGTAGAGACAAAGGGTTTCACCATGTTGGCCACACTGGTGTTGAACTCCTGACCTCAGGTGATCCACTCCGTCTTAGTGGCCTCTCACCAAAGCTGCCTGGGAATACAGGAAGTGAGCCAGAGTGGCCTGGCCACATTTTGTAATTTATCTGCAGTTTTAATCTGGTAGTCCCTCCTTACTTCCTGCCCGCCCCCCCCACAAAACAAACCCCAACCATGAAATGAACCACTGACCTTACAGTACGTAAGCACCTTTGAGTAGAGGAAATAATGCAGAGGTGGACTCATGCATGAGTAAATTAGGTTAGTGGTGTGATATGGAAATTGTGGGAACAGTGAACAGTTGTGCATCCTGTCGCCGGGCATGGTGGCGGGTGCCTATAATCCCAGTTACTCGGGAGGCTGAGGCAGGAGAATCACTTGAAAATGGGAAAGTGGAAGTTGCAGTGAGCTGAGATCCAAAACCACTGCACTCCAGCCTGGGGCTAACAAGAGCCAACTCTGTCTCAAAAAAAAAAAAAAAAAAAAAAAAGGGGGGTGGGGTGGGGGAGGATCTGAGACAGAGAACCTGGACCCACCACATAAGGACTTGAGAAAAGGCCGGGGCCCAGGGGCTCACGCCTGTAATCCCAGCACTTTGGGAGGCCGAGGCAGGCGGCTCACGAGGTCAGGAGATGGAGACCACCCTGGCGACATGGTGGAAATCCCGTCCTCTACTAAAATACAAAAAATTAGCCGGGTGTGGTGGCGGGCGCCTGTAGTCCCCAGCTGCTCGGGGAGGCTGAGGCAGGAGAATGGCGTGAACCCAGGAGGCGGAGCTTGCAGTGAGCCGAGATCGCACCACTGCACTCCAGCCTGGGCAACAGAGTGAGACTCCGTCTCAAAAATAAAATAAAATAAAAGAAGGACCTGGGAAGAGGCCACCCCCACCCGAGGAACCTGAGAAGGAGGGGGCAGAGGTAGGGGAGAGAGGGAGGTGCCACCGAGTTGAGGGCAGAGGGAGGTTTCTGGAGGGACATCGCAGTGTCCGATGCCGCCAGAGGCACAGAGGAACTAAGAAGTCCCTGGGCTACTGCCACAGGGACTGCAGGGAGAGCCCTTGTCAGTGGCACTGTGGGGCCCACTGAGGAGTGGGCTGAAAGCAAAGGCTCTCCTCACTGATGAGCTGTGAGACCCTGAGCAGGTGACTTAACTTCTTGGAGCCTCCATTTCCTTCTCTGTAAGGGATGGTCAGCTTGGGTTCTCCCTGGGGCTGACCAGCAAACTGAATGAAGCTACCTGTGTGAAGCAACCAACCCCAGGGCCCAGCACAAATGAGGCACCCCAGTTCTGCAGGGGGTTGGGTGTTTTTCCAACTCCTCTCCCTTCCTCTCCCTAATTTACTCTCCAGTAAACAGAAGACACTGAAAGGAGGGGATGCAGGGATACAGGGAGGCCACGTGTTGATACACACCACACCCCCCTGTAGACAGACAAACAGCCATGGACACACATGTAGACATAAACATGTAACTCACACAAGATAGATACACAGTTGTGACTCACACAGACACACAAGGCACAGCTCTAGGCCCCACCCCTTGAGAAAATCTTCAGCCTCACCAGAGGCTTCTTTTAGCTGCTCCCCACTGCCCCCTAGGGCTGGCTGCATCTCCTCAGAGCAGGGTGCCCATCCTGCAGAGCCCATGGGGCCCAGAGGATCCAACAGTCCCCAGCCAGCTGAGCCTGAACTCCACCCCAGGGCCCCAGGGCCGGGGGAAGAGGAGGTGGGGCTGAGGAAGGTGCCAGGCCAGCCCCCCAGGGCTCCTTGGACTCACCTCGGAGTTCTCCACCCACCTTCTCTAGGTACTTGTTGAAGATGGAGTAGCCCTGCAGCTTGGCGCTCAGCCGCTGGTGCTCCAGCCGCAGCACCACCATCTCCTGCTTGCCCTTGGTCAGCTCCTGCATGTGCTGGCGCTTGAGTTCTCGTCCTTGTTGGCTTTCTTGATGGCACGGATTCCATTTCTGGTTGTTCTCCTGGGGCCAGGGGAGGTGGTGCTGGTCAGGAAGCCTCTCCCGGCCCTCCCGGGGCCCAGGCCTTCCTGGGGCTGGTGGTGTCCTCAGACCCCTCTGTCTGCGCAACCATCCTGGCAACAGGCAGAGATTGCTGGGCCACCCAAGGGGCAGAAGAGGGGTAAAGGAAAAGGCTCTCCAGGGTTATTGGAACCTGGTTGAAGAGATTTCTGTGGACTGAGGTGGGGCTCAGGGGGCTGTGAGGACAGAGGTTTAATCCAAAGTCAAGAGGTGACCTGGGGTGGGGAGGGGGCAGACGGGAAATGGTTCTTTCCTGTGGGACTTGGCTCTGGACTTCAGAGAGTGGACTGGGGAAGACCTACATTGCACTGGGCTCAGAGTCTGGAAGAACTCAACCCCCTGAGAAGACTAAGAAAGTCCAGAAGTGGGAGCGGGAACCCTCCTGACAAAGCTTCTGTGGTTTCTGTTCTTAGCGGTGGCCGTTTTCCATGGAGCAGAAGGACCACTCCCAGACAGGCGGGAATTTTCTCCCGATTTGGTACTCGGTTGCCTCCATTTTCCCAGCTGTGGAGATGGGAGGCAGGAGCCCCTCTCCCTTTCACAAGCTGGAGCAACAGGGCTGGAGCTCCAGGAAGAGGAGAGAGGGGATGCGCCTGCTACTGTAGGGCCTGGGGAGTAAGGCCACTGGGAGAGCATGCTCTTAGGAGCTCAGAATGGCATCCCGCTGAGGGAGGAGATGGAACAGGCAGTTCGATGCCCAGAGGACAGAATGAGGCTGTTACTGCAATCAATCCAATCCTGCCTCTTTCTTCTGCAGCGCCCTCCCCTAAGATTAGGGGCAAAGCCCACCCCTCGCCCTGTGTGGCTCCTTTCTCCCCTTCAGGGGCTCCTGTGATTCCACATGGACAGGCGTATGTGGTGGTGGCACTTGGAGGCCACTGAGGGGAGGTGCATGGAGGATCTGTATGCTGCCCTGCAAGCCCAGGAGAGGACTGAGGGGGTCTAAACCAGTGACTTTCAAATCCACCTGGTCATCAGAACTGCCTGGGGAGCTTTTAAAAAAATATAGAAGCCTGGGCCCAACCTCAGACGCGCTGAAAGCAACAAGGGAAGCCCCTGCGGTCTGTATTTGTAGCAAACTCTCTAGGAATTGAAGCTACCGACCCTCTGAGAGCCATTTGGAGAAATCATGCCCAAATCTTCTGTCCCAACCACTCCATAAGTGTTTCTCTGGCTGCTAAGAAGAACTGGACCTCTGGAGAATGTGCCCAGTCCAAGGACTTCCTGTCCCACATGGCTTAGGCACAGAGCAGGAAGGAAGGTGCTTCAGAGTGAGGCTTCTTTGTGGCCGACGGCAATCATTACCCACTCCCGGAGCTGGACCGGGCCCTTCAGGGCCACGTAAGTGCAAATTGGAGTGGGTCTGGATAAATCTGGATTTTTAAGATGATTAAATTGCTCCACTAAGGACTGAAGTGAGAGAGGGTGTCTTGGAATGGACTGTGGTGCCTGGTCCTTAACCATCCCCTGCCCGGACCTTCAGTGCAAGGACAAGGATGGAGGGGTGGGGTGGGTGGAGGGACTAAAACTGTCCCATTCATCACTGTATTCCCCAAGTGTTTAGTCCTGACTGTAGCATCTTCATTCATTCATCCATGCTTTCATTTACTGGATAAACTGTATGTCCTAGGTACTGGAAAGGAAATAGGAAACAGGCATCTAGAGGGAGCAGAGACTGACAGGTAAATGGAAAATTACAAACAGAGACAGGTGGGGGACATAAAGGATGCCTAGGGAGGTGCCAGGCAATGCTGAAGCACTAAGGATGCTTTGAACTCAGGGCGAGGAGTCAGCAGAAGCAAGGAGGAGGAGCGGTAGTTTGCCTACCTGCGGAGTGTGGATCACCCGGCCACTGTGGCTGCCCACACCCCTTCAAACCTGGATGAACTGGAGGCGAGCCATCAGCTGGGCTTCCTTAACGCTCAGTTCCTCCCAGCGCAGGTTCAGGGCTTCCATTCTGCGCTGACACATCTTTGGGGTGGGGGTGGGGGAGCAGAGAGGTCAGGAGGGCCCCTGACAGGAGTACCGAGGAAGACCCCGGCATCCCTGCCCCAGAGGCTCCACGCCCAGGCCCAAGAGGGTCCATAGGAGCCTCCCACTTTCTATCCCATGCCTGGCTCAGAGCAGAGCATACCTGGACAGTGGTACCCCCAAGACCCAGATCCTTTCTGTTCTCCCCAAAGAGACCAGACCACATAGAGGACTCCTGGCTCTAGCCACCGCATCCAGACAATGGAGGGCTGTCTACAGGCTCTCCTGGTGCCCCAGCCCACTCTCCTCCTTTCCTGCCCCTCTGCACTCCATCCCCGAGTCCCCACCTTCTTCTTCTGCAGGATATTATGAAGCATGATTTTCAGCGCCTTTTCCTCCAGTAGCCGGATGGATGGGGACTCCGACTGTCCCTGAACATTGGGGAGTTTCCTGTCCAAGATGTGAACACGAAAGGTCTGTGTGTTCTGAGAAGGGGTAGGCTGGGGCTGGGAGTAACCCGTGGAGACAGATACCCATCGGGAAGGAGAGGGGCCTCACTCCCTTTTGGAGGGAAGGAATGTTGTGTTGAGAAGCACAGAGGGCCATGCAGGAGTGAGCTGGGGCGGGTGACCGGGTGGAGACCAGCCTGATGGGGTGGACTGGTGCCAGGGTTATTAGGGGCACTGGGTTACAGGAGAGGAGGGGACAGACAGGTTGGAGGATGAGGCACGGGGTGGGTGTGAGTGGTCCCAGGCACAGAAGGGTGGGCAAGCCAGGCCTCAGACACTCACTGGAGCATCTGCAGCAGCCGCTCCCCATACTGCAGCAGGAAGTACTCGGCCAGATCTTCCTCTTCCATGATACCCAGACTCATGGTGGCAGTGACCTCACGGCACGGCCCAGGCAGCTGACTCTTCACAGTGAAATGGTGGGTAGCAGAGCCACAGGTGGCTCAGGGGTGGTGGCTGAGCTCTTGCTTCTCCCTTCGGCCTTCAGGGTCCCACAGATGATAGCGTTCGAGACTCCACAGAAGGTGGCTGGAGACAGGATGGGCGGCTCAGGACGATGCGTTGGGGCAGTGATGGGAGATGTGGTTACCTAGCAACAGGCTGCCTGGTTCTGCGGCCCACAAGCCCAGGCGCTGCCCGCTGCCCCCTGCCCCCATTGGTCCTCCCCTTGCTGGGGTCATGCTCTTGCTCCTGCCCTTAGCCCTCAGGAACTCTGGGAAGGCATTAAGCCTGCTTAGATGCTGGTTGCCATGGAGCCCAGAGCCAGGAGGCAGCTTTGGGTGAGTGTGGCTGAGAAGGGGCATTGGGTACAGGAGCGGTCTTGTGTGGGCGCCCTGCTCCTGGGGCCTCCCCGGGGTTCAGGTGTGGGTGAGGGTGAGGGAGGGGTTGGGCCTTGGTCGGATGGCGGTGAAAAGAGCAGAGAAAGAAAGGAGGCGCTTAGCGGCAGCTTAGCGGCAGCAGGGGTGGAGTCGCGAGGAGGCCGGAGGTTAGAAACCAGGCGGGCGCGCAGGCCCAGCACTCGGTGGTGGGGGGCGGGGTAAGGGGGACGGGCGGCTGGTGCGCAGGGACAGGCACAGGAGGAGGGCCCAGTCCAGGCCCCTCGGAGGAAGAGACTCGGGGCCTACGCCAGTTGTTTTTTTGTTTGTTTGTTTTTGTTTTTGTTTTTTGTTTTCTGAGACAGAGTCTCGCTCTGTCGCCCAGGCTAGAGTGCAATGGCGGGATCTCAGCCCACTGCAACCTCTGCCTCCCGGGTTCAAGCGATTCTCTTGCCTCAGCCTCCCGACTAGCTAGGACTACAGGCGCCCGCCACAACGCCCGGCTAATTTTTGTATTTTTAGTAGAGACGGGGTTTCGCCATGTTAGCCAGGCTGGTCTCGAACTCCTGACCTCAGGTGATGCGCCCGCCTGGGCCTCTCAAAGTGCTAGGATTACAGGCGTGAGCCACCGCGCCCGGCCCTGCGCGTTTTGGTTTGCAGAAACTTAAAACAGGAAGAAATGCCAAAACACGGTAACAGAAATGACCCTATTTAAAATGTTGACTCCGTGGTGGCCGCCTTCCTTGATCCCGTCAGGCTGCAGGAACTCATCTGGCCGGTGGTCGGACGTCTTCGCGTGGGACGGCGGGTGTGCGGCGGACGCCCTGGGGTCTCTGGCTGGACTCTGGCCGTGACCTTGAGCATGCTCCACCGGGCGCAGGCTCCCTGTGCTCTCTGCCTCCCTCCCTCCCACCCGGCCACGCCGCCCGTTCCGCTCCTCTCTGTCTGGGACGGGGAGCTGGGTGGGGTGCGTGGGCTGCGGTGGGCTAGGGGTCTGGGGCGGGGGCGCGTCCCGAGCGCGGCCAGCCCGCCCCGCCGCATTGCCGGTCGTCTGGGCGCCCCCTGCTGGCTATGCGCCGCCCTCCCATCCCCGCCCAGGAGGAAGAGGAGACGTGGTGGGGGGCGCGGCCCACCCCAGCCTTGCTTTCCTCCCACGCTCCGCTGGAACCTCCCATCCAGAGCGGGCCATCACACACACCTGTCGCTTCCAGCCAGCAGAGAAAGCAAGACAGCCCCCACTCCACGACGCAAGCTCTTGGGAGGGGCACGTTTCCTTGTTTATCCAGAGAGGCTGGCACAGTCAATCTGGGGTTCCCCTCCCTTTCTCTGAGGTCGTAGCTCAGCCTGGAGGCTGTGCAACACCAGCCCTTGAGGAGGAAGCCATATGTTTCTGGAATCACCGGTCCCCCCAGTATATGAGGCATATCCCTGATTGTCCGTGAAATCAGGTGGTCTAGGGCCAGGTTGGTCCATAGAGGTAGCTGTAAGACATCCTCTGCTCCTGCCCAGGGATCTCCTCGTATCTGGAAGCTCTTTCTGCTGCTTGATTTGGTGCCTATCATGGGAATTTTCGTGGTCTTGATCCTTGCACACCACCATCCCTCTCTGGAGTCCACTGCCCTCCTAGGGGCCTTGAGCAAGACGCAGGGCTGTCTGGGATTTACAGAGGTCTCTCCTATCCCCTTTTTTCCCTTCCCTTCCTCCCCTTCCCCTTCCCTTCCCTCCCCTTCCCCTCCCCTTCCCCTCCCCTTCCCCTCCCCTTCCCCTCCCCTTCCCTTCCCCTCCCTTCCCTTCCCTTTCCCTTCCTCTCCCCTTCCCCCTTCCCTCCCTTCCCCTTCCCTTCCCCTTCCCTTCCCCTTCCCTTCCCTTCCCCCTCCCCCTCACTCCTCTCCCATCCCCCCTTCCCCTCCCCTCACCCTCACTTCCTCTCCCCTTCCCCCCCTCCCTTCTCCTTCCCTTCCCTTTCCCTTCCGTTCCACTCCCTTTCCCCTTCCCCTCCCTCCCTTCCCTCTTCCCCTCTCTCCCCTCCCTCCCCTTCCCCCTCCCTCTCCCTTCCCCTTCCCTTCCCCTCCCTCCCCTCCCCTCTCCTTCCCTTCCCTTCCCCCCCCTTCCCCTTCCCTTCCCCTCTCCTTCCCTTTCCCTTCCCCTTCCCTTCCCCTCCCCCCTCTTCCCCTCCCCTCCCTTTCCCCTTCCTTCCCCCCCTCTTCCCCTCCCCTCCCCTTCCCCTCCCTTCCTCTCCCCTTCCCTTCTCCTTCTCTCCCCTCCTGTTCCTCTCCCTTCCTC
>NW_022142064.1:0-15724 GCF_007565055.1 Rhinopithecus roxellana | reverse complement strand
TCCCAAGCGCTGGGGCTACAGGCTTGCCACCACACCTGGCTAATTTTTTGTGTATTTTTAGTAGAGTTGGGGTTTCACCGTGTTAGCCAGGATGGTCTCGATCTCCCGACTGTGATCTGACCACCTCGGCTTCCCAAAGCGCTGGGATTACAGGCATGAGCCACCGTGCCTGGCCTGTTAATTATTTTAAAAAGCAGTAGTTCCTAACCTTGTTGAGTTAAGATTTCTGGGAGAATTGGCTGAAAGCTGTAGAGTTTCTCTTGCCCCACTTCCATCGTCACCCACCTCAGGCATGAAAAATCCACATATACTTGTATATAAAAGTTTCATAAAAAATTAGGTGATTCCCAGTCTGAAGCCCATTTATTGACTCCCTAGAGATCTATAATCCCAGTGGAAATCTGTCTTGATAAAACTATCACTAGTAAATGTTAGCTCAGGTGCACATCTGAAAGACTTTTTTTTTTTTTTTTTTTGAGACAGGGTCTTGCTCTGTTACCCAGGCTGGAGTGCAGTCGTGCGATCACGGCTCACTGCAACCTAAACCTCCCAGGATCAAGCGATCCTTTTGAGTAGGTGGGACTACAGGCAAGAGCCACCGTGCGCTGCTAATTTTTACTTAGTTTTTTTAAAGACAGGGTCTCGCTATGTTGCCCAGACTAGTCTTGAACTCCTGGGTTCAAGCCATCCACCCACCTTGACCTCTTGAACTGCTGGGATTACAGGCGTGAGTCACCATGCCCAGCCTAATTTTTTTTTTCCATCCTTGTCATAGTCTCTCTTTGCCCCCTCCCCCTCTTCCTTCACAAGCTGTTTTGACACCCTTTTCTCCATCAGTGTGGTAGGAAGAGTTTTAAGACAGTTCCCATGACCTTCACCCTCTGGTGTTGGGGCAAAAGGAGGAGATTATCTGGGTGAGTCTAATTTAATCGCAGGAGCCCTCTAAAAGCAGATAATTTCTCTAGCTGGTATTGGAGGAGAGTCAGATTCAAAGCCTGACAGGGACTCCACGTGCTGTTGCTGGCTTTGAAGATGGAAAAGGCCGTGCAATGAGGAATGCCACTGGGCTCTAAGAGCAGAGGGGCCCCTGGCCGACAGCCAGCAAGGAAATGAGGACCTTAACCCTACAGCTTCAGGAATTGGTTTATGTCAGCAACCTGAAGGAGCTTGGAAGTGGATTCCTCCCCTGAGCCTCCAGGGGAAGGCCCAACCAGCACACAGCGTGCTTGCAGCCTCGTGACACCCTGAGCAGAAGCCAGGCCAGCCCATGCGGACTCTGAGCTGCTACCATGAGATAACATGTGAGTGTTGGTTTAGGATCCCGAGTTTGCAGTAATTTGTTATGCAGACTAGAAAACTAACACAATCAGCCTCGCATCACTGTGCAGCTGGCTGTCTTTCTGTTGGATGTTTCTAGAGCCACCTCTTTTCCTCATAAGATTCCTAAAACGGTTGTTTGTGCCCCCTCTACCCCCGAGGGTGACGTCATACTCCAGTTGCCTCTTAGCCTGGCTCCTATCATTCCGCACTCCATGGTCTACACTGGGAGCCCCTTCCTGGTGTTTCAAAGGTGAAAGTTAAAGGGAACCTCAGGCCATTGCAGGTGAGGAAGCTACACTGGGCTGGTGTCACAGCTCTCAGCAGCTCTGATCTCCCAAGAGAAGAAGATTGGCCTGAGACAGGGGTCTCGTGGGACTCCACTTGGCCTCAGCACCCTGCTATGCACATGGAAGGCTTCCAGTAAACATTGCTGGGACTGAAAGTCCAGGAACAGAGAAGCTCACTCAGATGCCCAAGTGATCAACCCTAAGATGGCTTGAAAGGAGAAGCAGAAGGTTCTAGAGCCCTTCCAGCTGGCAGAAAGCCTTGTCCGTAATATGTGGGACCCTGGCCTGGAAGCTGGGAAAAGGGCTTTGGGGGTAAAACCGTATGAGTAAGGGGGCTGATCCCAAGGGCTAACAGCTGATCTCACAGAAGCAGAGGCTCTTCAGCTACTCCAGGGAGACCGAGATCACTTGGAAGGGTGCTCAAAGCTTGGTTCTAATGGAAGGGTGCTCAAAGCTTGGTTCTAATCCCATCTTCAGCAGCAGTTTGGCGGTTGTGTGTATGGCAAGGCGTTGTAACAGACATGCAGCTGTCCTGCCTACCTGCCTGCTTGCAGGCTCAGCTCTTAGTCCCCCAAGCTCCTCCAGCCCCGCTTCTGTCCTTCCCCTACTCCCACCCATCAGGAAGGGCTCACGGGTTTGGAGGGGAACCGAGTGCTCCACACTGAGAGCGAGTTCCTGAAGGGCTTCCTTCCTCTTCCCTCCCTTTATCCATAAAACACCCAGAGCCCTACTTCCTGCCTTTGCTGATGAGAACCATTCATTTCTGGAACAAATCAGTTATTTCTGCTCTCGTGAGTTAGTGTCTTTTCTTGCTGGGAAAAGCTCCAGGCAGGCCCTTAACTTCATCATCTTCTTGTTCTTGGAGCGTGATCTCATGCATCTGAGAGTCAGAATCGCTCTTGGCCGGGTCGTCTTGGCTTCTTTATGTGGCTGCAGGGCCCCGGGTAGCCATGCTGAAGGCCTGAGAAGGCGCTGGGGCGGGGTAGGGAAGGAGCGAGGGCCTGTCTGTGACTGCTGTTACCCTCCCCATGGGAAGACCCCATCACTCCGGCGCCTGGGAATCCCTGCGCCTTTTGGATTTGTTCTCCCTGTTTCTGTGGGCTTGAGTAGGTTTGCGAATTTGTGGCTTCTCTTGTACGCAAGAAATCTGCCTAGACCCACAGAATTTCTTCTGCCCCAGGGCTGGACCCCTTTTTAAGCATGAAATATGCAACAATATTGGAGTGAGTTATACACAATATAATATGCTTCTGCTAGTTATACATCTGCAGTATCAGGGTGAGTTATGCACACTGACAGCACGCACATGCATAGTTACACACAGGCAATATCAGCGTAGGTTATACACACATGTGTAAACACATGTGTCTCAGGATGAGCTTGTGTGATCAGAGGAATTCTGAGTGTGACCCCGAGGAGTCCCTGTGTCAGTCAAGCCCTGGAAACTTAGTGGTGCAGGGCGGTGAAGCCGAGGAGGGAGCACAGAGGAAGGAGGCAGAGGGAGGGCCTTTGGCTTCTGGCACAGGGTCTTGGGTGGTGATGTGGGGGGGGTGGTGCTGAGGGGGCCTTGGACACTCTGGGAGGAAGTGTGTTCAGGCCGAACAGCCTGGGCTTCTCAAACACCACCTTACAGAGACAGCAGAAGACAGGGCTGTGGGGGCAAATGTGTATATTGGGGAGTTGGAGGAACTGCCTGTTCTGTGCCTTCTCCTACCTCCCAGGACCCAGTCCAGGAGGCTGAACATGGGGGAAGTTATTTCAGCAGCATATCCTTCACCCATGACTGTTTCTGGAGAGCCCCAACCCCTCCATGCCCCTCCGAGCACCACCCTAGCACTCGCCATCCTGGGTGTGTGAGGTGACCTCTGCCCTCCATCCGCTAGAGACGCCTGTTTGGCCAGGGCCAGCCCACGGGACTGCAGCCTCCAGCATCCGTTCCTCTCTTCCGAAGGCAGCTTTGCCTCGGTTTCCTCACCTGTGAAATGGAGATGATGGTAGCATGGAGGCTTCCGGATGAGTCAGCTTGCCCAGGCTGCAATGTGTTCTCAGAATTCCTTTTCTTGGGTGTGTCCTGTTAGCGTGGGTCACAGAGAGCTTCCCATGGGGGATTTGGGGCTGGATTCAATCTGATACTGTTGCATTTTTCAGGCTTAAAAAGGGGCCCAGCCCTGGGTCAGAAGAAATTCTGTGGGTCTAGGCAGATTTCTTGAGTACAAGAGAAGCCACAAATCCACAAACTTACTCAATGCTTGCTGACTCGCGGCATTGGTGTGAGGCAGTGGCCAGGCCTGCATCTGCCCGCCCTCCCCTGGAGCCTCCTTCAGTCTCCTGCCCCGGGCCAGAGGTATTGTTCATTTCCAGGACGAAGGATCCTGGCTTTGGCAGAACGCCCACACCACCAATTTCAGAAGCAACAAGAACTGACATGGATTTCTGTCTGCCTGTCTGTCCTCCGGTCTCCAGCCTGTGCTGTGGATTCTGACTTGCCCTTGACCTCCCCCACTTTACCTCCATGCTTCCTTCCCAACCATCTCCCCAGAGAACTTCAAGCCCCAGCATCAGATGGGAAGACAGCCACTTTATAGACACTGCTTACCCAGTACCCACGACTGCCTACGGTCAAATCCCTGAAACAAAGCCCTTCACATGTACCAGAAGACTCTCTCTCTCTACCATCTATCTATCTGTATCTATCTATCTGTCTATGTATCTATCTATGTATGTATTTATCTCTATCTATCTCTATCTACTATCTATTGTCTATCTCCTATCTACCATGTATCTTCTATTTACTATTTATCTATCATCTATCGATCTATCTGTATCCATCATCTATCTACTATGTATTGTCTGTCTCCTATCTACCTACTGTCTTCTATTTACTATCTATCATCTGTCTAATTTATCATCTATATTCTATCTCTATGTATCCATCATCTATCCACTATCTATTGTCTGTCTCCTATCTATCTATCTACCTACCTACCTACCTACTATCTTCTATTTACTATTTATCTATCATCTATCGATCTATCTGTATCCATCATCTATCTACTATGTATTGTCTGTCTCCTATCTACCTACTGTCTTCTATTTACTATCTATCATCTGTCTAATTTATCATCTATATTCTATCTCTATGTATCCATCATCTATCCACTATCTATTGTCTATCTCCTATCTATCTATCTACCTACCTACCTACCTACTATCTTCTATTTACTATTTATGCATCCTGTCTATCTATTTATCTACTTACTTCTCTGGCTAAACGTTGACCCAGGTAGACATGTATTGCTTCACGAGGTAGGAAATGAATGGAGCCCAGATGCTTGAAAGTGTTTGGTCACTGTAGAGCAGTGGTTCTTCAACTTGAGCATGCATCAGAACCGCGTGGAGGGCTTCTTTTTTTTTTTTTTTTTTTTTGAGACAGAGTCTCGCTCTGTTGCCCAGGCTGGAGTGCAGTGGCCGGATCTCAGCTCACTGCAAGCTCCGCCTCCCGGGTTTACGCCATTCTCCTGCCTCAGCCTCCCGAGTAGCTGGGACTACAGGCGCCCGTCACCTCGCCCGGCTAGTTTTTTTTTTTTTTTTTGTATTTTTTAGTAGAGACGGGGTTTCACCGTGTTAGCCAGGATGGTCTCGATCTCCTGACCTCATGATCTGCCCATCTCGGCCTCCCAAAGTGCTGGGATTACAGGCTTGAGCCACCGCGCCTGGCCAGAGGGCTTCTTAAAACCCAGAGTGCTGGATCCCACCCCAGGAGTTTCTGGTTCTCAGGTCTGTAGTGGGGCCTGAGAATTTAACTGGTAAAGTTGCCCGGTGATGCTGACGCTTCTGGTCCAGGGACCATGCCTGAGAACCACTGCTGTAAGGTGTTGTATGTGAAGGTGAGGGGTTACTGCGGCCACGCAGCGATCCCAGCAGGGCAGCTGCAGCAGTGCCTTCCCTGAGGCAACAGGAATCCGGGCAGTCGAGGGCCCTCTAGGATCACAGGGCCAGGGAGGAGACACAGAGCCTTGTTTGAGTCTGCTCCTCAGCCTGCTTTGGGGACAAAAGCACAGGGCCTCTGCCTTCCGGGAGGCAGACTGGCGAGGGGGAGAGACCAGGCTCAGGAAGAGCAGACCAAAGGTTGAGTCCTGGCCCTGTCGTCCTGTAGCCGGTGTTCCCAGGCAAGCATCCTGCTCTGTGAGTCAGGATAATGATGCCTCACTGAGTTTTCAAGAGGCGGATACAAACGATGTCCCTGTTAAGTAAATGTTACTTCCCCGTGGCTCTCTGACTTGGCTTTTGCTATTGATTGAAAAATGTGCGATTGAGTTGTTGAACCTAAATTTGAGACTTTACATTGACCTGGATTGAGTTGAGTTTGGCTGGTTTTAATCCATCATCCCAGCTCGTTCCTGAGCCTTGAGCTTGTCATTTGGCACATGAGTGATCCCTCCCTAGTTACTGGTGAGCTGCCCAGTAACTAGGGCAGTAACTAGGGCTATTCCTTCCTTAGCATTGCTGACACTGGCTTGCATGTTTTAGCGCACATAGTGGGGTAGGGGAGCAGCGCTTGCTCCTGAAGTCAGGGAAGAGTTCTCGACTCAGCACTGTTGCAGCTGTTACCTGCGAAGCTGCCTTCGTAGTTTTAAGTGGGTCTTTGCACCCAAATTAGAAACACCTCACACCTGTAATCCAAGCACTTTGGGAGGCCAAGGCGGGTGGATCACCTGAGGTCAGGAGTTCAAGACCAGCCTGACCAACATGGTGAAACCCTGTCTCTACTAAAAGTACAAAATTAGCTGGACGTGGTGGTGGGTGCCCATAATCCTAGCTACTGGGGAGGCTGAGGCAGGAGAATCACTTGAACCCAGGAGGCAGGGGTTGCAGTGAGCTGAGATCGTGCCTCGCACTTCAGCCTGGGCAACAAGAGCAAAACTCCATCATAAAATAAAATAAAATAAAATAAAAATAAAATTTGAAGTTGTGGATGAGAGAAGAGTTCTCTGTACTGACGTTACTGGTTTGCTGCCCACCTGCACACTTACTGTGTGTGAGCCCAAAGCCGAGGGGACACCAGGCCTAAGATGTGGTTTCTGGTTCCCAGGCAGCCTAGGTGACCAGCTTTGAGAGTGAGTGCTTGTTGCGGGGGTCGCCCCATCGCTACACTCTTCCCCATGAATAAACTACCAAAGGGATAGAGAGAACTTAAGAACAAACTTCTTAGAACATTCACTGTTTTCAGGGATAGAGTGAGGCCCAAGGGGGAAAATAAGCAGGTGTTCCTCAGCAGGAAGGCACCGCGGGCGTTGGTCCCGAGCTGGACTGACTGGACCGCAGGCTCACGACTTCTTCTCTTACGACCTCTGTCTCAGGACGTTCTGGAACCAGGCTGCCTCCTTAAACCCAGACTTGCTGTTGTTCCTTCTTTTTCACCTCTGCCCAGATGTCCGACAGGTCTTGGAAAAATTGTTGGATCTAGAAAGGCAAGGAGCCCAGAGTTAACTCCGCCCCGCAGAGGCCGCCCCCGTTCCAAGACGGAGCATCCCAGACATTCACTTTTAAAGAGTTCACCATTGCTTTCCTGTGACTGACTTCTTTTTAAATTTTTATTTATTTATCTTTTTGATATGAGAGTTTTGCTCTGTCACCCAGGCTGGAGTGCGGTGGCGCGATCTAGGCTCACTGCAACCTCCGCTCCCTGGGTTTAAGCGATTCTCGCATCTCAGCCTCCTGAGTGGCTGGGATTACAGGTACCTGCGACCATGCCCGGTTAGTTTTTGTGTTTTTAGTAGAGATGGGGTTTCACCATGTTGGCCGGGCTGGTCTCGACCTACTGACCTCAAGTGATCCACCCGCTTCGGCCTCCCAAAAGGCTGGGATTACAGGCATGAGACACTGCACCCAGCCATGACTGACTTCTTGAGGAGGCCACTTTCTCTCATGTGACAATGTTTTGAGGTGAAATTGAGTGTCAGGTGTACGCAATTAGAAGCAACAAACGGATGGAGTTAGGAACTCCCGGAGGCAGACCTGGTGATGTATGAAGTGCAGGCTGAGAGTCGAGCAGGAGGGAGAAGAAAGAAAGGGTCACAAGCAGACTAGTGGGTGAAAAGGATTTCGCAGGCAGGGTCCTGTCAGCGTGGGCAGACCGCCTTCCACAACTTCACCACCCTCGGTGTGGTCGTGCACTCAAAACCCAGGGCTGATGCTCATCATGATAACCTTCAGTCATGAGAAGGAATGTAAACTCTGTTCACTGGCTTCTGTTTTTAAGAGCACGCAGTCAGCATGACACAGAAAAGGGCACTGCTCCAGAAGTCAGATGACCTAGCTGGGCCCCTGTCACGGTTCTGGGAAAACCACTCCATCTTTCTGGGACTCAGTTTCTTCATCTTTAATTAGGAGAGAGGGAGAAAAGACTGGCCCAGACAGCCTCTAAGATATCAGTTCTAACGCAAAGCAAAACCAGTGAGATACCATCTCACACCACACAGAATGGCTAGCTATGATTAAAAAGTCAGAAAAATTACAGAGGCTGCTGAGGTTGTGGAGAAAAGAGAACGTTCATACACTGTTGGTGGAAGTGCAATTAGTTCAACCATTGTGGAAAGCAGCGTGGCGATTCCTCAAAGAGTTAAAATAGAACTACTGTTCAACCCAGCAGTCCTATTACTGGGTATATACCCAAAGGAATATAAATCATTCTATCATAAACACACATGCTCGGGGATGTTTACTGAAGCACTATTCACAATAGCAAAGAGAATCAACCTAAATGCCCATCAGTGGTAGACTGGATAAAGAAAATGTGGTACTTATACACCATGGAATACTATGCAGCCATAAAAAAGAATGAGATCATGTCCTTTGCAGGAACATGGATGGAGCTGGATGTCATTATCCTTAGCAAACTAACGCAGGAATAGAAAACCAAATACTGCGTGTTCTCACTTATTAGTGGGAGCTAAATGATGAGAACACGTGGACACAAAGAGGGGAACAACACATACTGGAATCTGCTTGAGGGTGGAGAGTGAGAGGAGGGAGAGGATCAGATAAAATGACTATTGGATACTAGGCTTAATACCCGAGTGATGAAATAACCTGTAGAACAAACCCTTGTGATGTGAATTTACCTACATAACAAAACTGCTTGGCCGGGCGCGGTGGCTAACGCCTGTAATCCCAGCACTTTGGGAGGCCGCGGGGGTGGATCACGAGGTCAGGAGATCGAGACCATCCTGAGTAACACAGTGACACCCCATCTCTACTAAAATACAAAATACAAAAAATTAGCTGGGCATGGTGGCAGTTGCCTGCAGTCCCAGCTACTCGGGAGGCTGAGGCAGGAGAATGGCATGAACCCAGGAGGTGGAGCTTGCAGTGAGCTGAGATTATGCCACTGCACTCCAGGCTGGGGGACAGAGCGAGACTCTGTCTCAACAACCAAACAAACAAACAAACAAAAAAACCCTGCTCATTCACTCCTGAATCTAAAATTAAAAAAAAGAAAAAATTAAAAAGAAAAGGATTTCAGTTCTAAAACTTCTCCTTTTCAAGGCTGTCTCTGAAGATGGAACTACACAGACTTTGTCCAAAACTCTCGACAACTGTCAGCTGCTGATACTGTTACCATTACCAGTATCATTCCCATTTTGCAAATGAGAAAACAGAGAGTCAGTGAATTAAAGCGGCTTTCCCAAGATGACAGAGAAGACAGGTCAGCATTTCCTGAGCTATGTTTTTTTCATAAGTGGTCATGTGCCCCAAAGGAGTTTTGTGGTCAAGTCAGTTCTAGAAATGCTATCTGCTGGGAGCATCTCAGGGCACAGAACTATAGCAAAGACTCCAGGTCCTGTTTGTGTTTTTAATCTTATCTTCGTTTAATTTAGAGTTTCTAAATGTATTAGTCTACGGAGTCCTTTTATTCCCCCTAGGAAACAATATCTCAGGATTCAGTTTGGAAAGTGCTTGTTCAGATAGTTTGGCTTTTCTTCAGGGATAATGCCAAACCTTCCATGACACACTCTATGGAATTCCAATTGACTTGGTCTTCTGCAGAATCGCTTTTCCTAAGCTGTCCTGTGCACCACGTTCCTTGTTCTGTATAAGCAGCTGCCTTACAAAGCCAGTGCCTGCATTGGTTGCAGGGAAGCTGTTGAGAGCATTATTCATAGTGTCAATGAAGGCTCATCGAGAAATTTCAGTGAGAATTAAGTGCCGGGAAAAGGTGCGCTGTCTCGGAGGAAACCTTATATTTTCTTATTCTGGTATAAGAGCTGCAGGTGGCTTTTCATTTGGGTTACCAACAAGCTCAGAGCCCCTGTGTATGACCCTTAAGAACCAAGGGCAGTCTGTATTTCTCTTCATCCTCGACCTCTGATTTCGACTTGTACTTTCCCAGGTCCTTAATTTTAAATCTTTAGGCTACTTGGTCATGTGTATTTCCGTGAGTAGGTTCATCTTCTATGGGAATGAAGTGAGATATTTTCAAATAACTTTTGGGCAATCTGAAGTTCTCCTGTAGAGGTGAATCAAGAGGGATTCAGGAAGTCAAAATTTGGAGTGGATGGACTAGAAGCTATGTTCTCAGCAGGAGATGTGCCTGTGGGAGTGAGCTGCCGGAGGGCGGCATCTCCCACTGAACCTGGAGATGGAGTCTTGCTCTTGTGGCCCAGGCTGGAGCGCAATGGCATGATCTTGGCTCACTGCAACCTTCGCCTCCCGGATTCAAGCGATTCTCCTGCCTCAGTCTCCCGAGTAGCTGGGATTACAGGTTCCTGCCACCATGCCCGGCTAATTTTTGTATTTTTAGTAGAGATGGGATATCACCATGTTGGCCGGGTTGGTCTCAAACTCCTGACCTCAGGTGATCCACCCGCCTCGGCCTCCCAAAGTGTTGGGATTACAGGTGTGAGCCACCTTGCTGGGCCCTCCTGCTGCATCTTTTACAACAGCTGAAGGCAAGGGCCTGAGGACCTCTGGGAGGCTGAGGGGAGGGGACCTGAGAATTTCTGGGAGTCTCTGAGACCCTATTCTGGCGGACAGGGGTTTTTGAGGCCAAAACTCTTTTTACGATAATATTAAAATATTATTTGCCTTTTTTTGCTCTTATTCTCTCACGAGTACAGAGTGGCATTTTCCAGAGAGGAGTTTTCATGACACATGCTGTCACAACAGAATGAACGCAGGAGTGGACATGAGCACCTGCCTGTCCTCTGTTAAACCAGACGTTAAAGGGGTTTGCAAGTAATGCCACTCTTCTCACAAAACACTTTTGAAACTTTTTTTCATAAAAAATGCTATTTCTGTTAACATACTTTTTATCATTATTTAAAAATGAATGAATTAAACAAATATTTTTAAATTTTCTATTTTAATTTCTATGATGGCAATTATCAATAGATACAATCCCATAAAGAGAAGCTCTCTGGGAGTCCTCAATAAACTGTAGGCATGTAAAGGCGAAATGATGAGAATTGCTACTTCCAGAACACACTTGCTTACAAATGCCCTCCTTTGGGCTATAAAATAATTCTGTTCAAACATGCTTTAAAATGTAGGCTAATAATTTGTTTTAGGGGACTCCTTTTTCCTAGCTGTGTATAGTTCATGAGTTTCACTTTTTGTTTTTTTAAGTAGGGAAAGTGTCTCTCAGTCAATTGCTTTTTTGTTTTTTTGAGGCTGGCCTTGAACTCCCAGCCTCAGGTGATCCACCCACCTCGGCCTCCCAAAGTGCTGGGATTACAGGTGTGAATCACCGTGCCCGGCCCCAGTTTCTCTTTTTAACAAAGTGTGGGTCTCCTGCTCAAGCCTTCAGCAAGCCACAGTATCTCACTAGAATTTAATAAGGCTGTTTTGCACAACTAATGGATTCAATAGTGGGTTCCTGCTACTGCTTTCTAGACTGGGGCTAAAAAGGGTTTTGCTGCTAATGCAACGGTTCTCAAAGTATGGAACCCGAACCAGCCGCGTCACTTGGGAACTTGCTGAAAATGTAAATTCCTGGGTTCTCATCTCAGCTCCACTGAGTCAGAGACTCTGGGGCTGGGGCCCAGTAATACGTCTCACCCTCCCAGGTGATCCTGATGTTGTTAAATTTTGAGAGTCCCTGCTCTGCTGCTCTGTTAGGTTCATTCTTCCACCCAACCACTGGCAACCTCCTCGGCCCAGCTGACCCCACGGGCCCAGTACCTGTCCCCTCCTCCTACCATGTCCAGCTGCTTATGGGTGTCCTCCAGGGCCACCTTGGTCACCTCATTCAGCTGCTTGCTCACGATCTGGAAGAGGTTCAGCATGGCCATCTTAATAGTGCCAAGCAGGAGGGTCTTCTGGGCTGTGGTGTTCTGGATGTGTGCCCAGCGAGATTCCTGGGGAGGGGATAAGGACGGGGCATGAGCACAGCATATGGTGTGTGTGTGTATGCGTGTGTGTGTGTGTGTGTGTATGTATGCTCAGGGCCCTCACTCACCCAGTGCCCAGGCGCCCCCAGGCCTGCCCCAGGCCCCTCACCCAGATGATGACATTGCTGCGGGCATGGTTGAAGCGCATCTGCAGCCGTGCCAGCTCATTGTTTTGCTGCAGGATCTCATCATCCTTTTCTTCCATGTAGCGTGCCAGCCGGGCCTTGGCGCGCTCAATCTTCTCCTGGCCCTCCTGCGCAGACTGCATGAGGTCGTGGTGCATGCTCACCAGCGTCTTGTAGCGTGCAATCACCTCATGGATCTCCTCGAACTGTGGTCAGGGGCTCAGGTCAATGCACAGCCAGGCCCAGGGGCCTGAGGGAGCCACCCAGTCCTGCTGACCCCCAGTCTGGAATGCCTGGACACCTGGACACCCGGGCAGGCAAGCCCTCAGCCAGGGTCACAGCCAGAGGCTGTGAGGGATGCTGGGATCCTGCCGCCTGCTTCTCCTGGGTTTGTATGGGCCACGGTCCATTTGTTGGGCAGAGGGATGTACAACTGGGCCAGGGATTTTCGATTTTAACTGCAGGTGAGAATCACCTGCAGGGGCTTTAAAAAGGACACCTGCCAGTCTCCACCCCTGCAGATTCGGATGAATAAACAGGTCTTCTGTGGTCTCTGGCATCTGAATTTTGCAAAAGATCCCCAGGTAGTTCTAGGCACAGCCAGGTTGATAATTGCTGATGGAAGGCAATTTGCAACGTCTCCCGAGGTAAGAATTTCCTATTCAACAAGATTGTACCAGGAACCACTTACAAGCCAGGAGCTATGCTAAATGCTAGGGAAATAACAGGAGATAGGAAAACCAGACTCTGCTCTTAGGAAGCTTACAGCTTGAGGGGTGGCATGGAGGACAGAGAGACAAGTAAACAGTCAGTTACAACAGCAGGAAAAGCCCTCCCTATGACTGGGGGACGGGGCAGGACGGGACTCTGGGAAAGCCTTCAGGTTGGTCATCTCTGGTAGTTATTCATTTGCTGAGGGAGAAGCAGGGGCTGGAGAGGGTGCTGGTGGAGCAGGTGACCTGCCAGACTCAGCTCACCTCCCCCAGCCTCGTCCAGAATCATGCCACTCCGGCCCTAACCCTCAGGTCCCACTCAGTGGAACAGAAGCCCTGAAACCCACGCTCTTTAGAAGGCAGCATGAACCCCAGTTCTGTGATGCCAAGTTTCCTTCCTAGGGGCTTATCAAAGTGTGCCTTTCAGCCACCCAGGGGAAACTTCCCGAGCACCTTCTCCATCTCATGACATCTCTAGTGATGGATGCATGTCCTGGGAACTGCCCTGCTGGCCTTTCCCTAAATATGCCTCTTTGGGGAAGGGCCACACAGCCCAGCACTGAAGGAGATAGGAACAGCCAGAAAAGGTTTCTTGGGAGAAAGGGTGGCTGAAATGAGACGGGAGGTATGAATAGAAGATAGCCGGCAAAAGCAGGTGTAGGGAGGTGAGGCAGTGCTACAGGTGAAGGCAATAGCCTGGGCAAAGATGAATGGAATGGGGGTGGTTTGTTCAGGATGCTCAAGGTAGCCTGAGTTAAAGATGGGGAGGGAGAGATTGAGAAGAAGAAGAGAGGAAGAAGAAAGAATGAGGGAAGGAAGAAGGGAGAAGGAAGAAGGGAGAGGAGGAGGAGGAAGAAGAAGAAGAATATTATGAGAGGATGCAGAGGGCGAGTCAGTACGAGTGCTAAAGAAAATAAGGAATAAGAAGAAGAAGAGGGAGTCGGCAGGAAAATAAAGAAAAGAATTAGGGAGGAAGGAAGGGAAGAGATAGAAAAGGAGAGAAAAGAAAGAAAGAAAAAGAAAAGAAAAAAAGAAAAGAAAGTAAGAGAAAAGAAAGAAAGAAAGAAAGAAAGAGAAAGAAAGAAAAAAAGCAAAAGAAAGAAAGAAGCAAGCAAGCAGCTCAGTAAACCTCGGGAAGGAGTGTGACTTTATCCATTGAAGGATTTAGAAGTAAAGAGGCAATTCATGTCTGATTTCTTAAGTTCATCTTGCAAACAGTGCAACAGCGTACGAACGGTTCAAATAATGGGACGCCATCAGAGTTACTAGAACACACACCGCTAAACTTAATGCCTAATGTCAAAAGGATTTAGGTGCCAAATCGAAGAGCCTCCCACTGGCCAAAGATGAGATGATTTGAACATTAGTAAGACAAAGTGCAAAGGATTAAAACATATCAAATATGTTAAAAATCCGTAAGTTCATAAGGATACTAAAAACATTACAGGTCAGTGCTACAGAACCAATTCATTATTCTGAAAACTAAATAAAGTGTTTAACAAACTTTCTCTGTGAGACCCACGTAGTAATCAAACGGTTGATGAAGGAAAGGGTCTCTTTACGAAGTCCTTTTCTTTACGGTAGTATTCTAGCAAGGAAATGAGGAAAAGTTGCTAGTGAATGTCTTCCCCCGACCATTGAGGAAACCAATATTCTGACTTCTATCAATAAAGATTAATTTTGCCTGTTTTTAAACACATCAGTGGAATCATACGATATAACCTGTTTTGTGTGTGACTTCAGAAGCATACCAGCTAAGGGCAGTGTGAGGACCTTATATGGACCCTCATTGGAACAAACCAACTGTACAAAAAGCATCCGTGCAATAATCTGTCTTAAAAGACAGGTCTCGCTCTATTGCTCAGGCTGGAGTACGGTGGCATAAACACAGCTCACTGCAGCCCTGACCTCCTGGGCTCATGGAGTCCTCCTGCCTCAGCCTCCCAAGTAGCTGGGACCACATGTGTGTGCCAGCAATCCTGACTGATTTTTTAAAAAATTTTTTGCAGAGTTGGGGGGGTCTCATTTTGTTGCCCAGGCTAGTCTTGAACTCCTGAGCTCAAGTGATCCTCTCACCTCAGCCTCCCAAAGCACTGAGATTACAGGCATGAGCCACCACACTTGGCCCATTTTGTGCCATAAATGATACTGATATTTGATGTTAAGGAATGGCTATCAATTTTATAGTAGGTGTGACAGTGGTGTTGTAGTTATTTTAAAAAGAGCTCTCATCTCTTAGAGATACATACTGCAGAGAGACACAAACGGATGAAAATATATTGTTTGCTTCAAAATGGCAGAGGTGGGAAAGTGTGGTGGATATGACTATGAAATAATCGTTATTAGAATCAGATAATGAGCAACAGGTGTTCAATAGACTATAGTGTCTTTACTTTTGTGTATGCTTAAAAAATTCCGTATAAAAAGTTACAAAACATTAAATGTGACAAAATAATAAAAAGAAGCATGATTTGAGTTTTTTTTTTTTTTTTTTTTTTTTTTGAGATGGAGTCTAGCTCTGTTGCTCAGGCTGGAGAGCAATGGCACGATCTTGGCTCACTGCAACCTCCGCCTCCCGGGTTCAAGCGATTCTCCTGCCTCAGCCTCCAGAGTAGCTGGGATTACAGGCACCACCATCTCCTGCTTGCCCTTGGTCAGCTCCTGCATGTGCTGGGCGCTTGAGTTCTCGTTCCTTGTTGGCTTTCTTGATGGCACGGATCCATTTCTGGTTGTTCTCCTGGGGCCAGGGGAGGTGGTGCTGGTCAGGAAGCCTCTCCCGGCCCTCCCGGGGCCCAGGCCTTCCTGGGGCTGGTGGTGTCCTCAGACCCCTCTGTCTGCGCAAACCATCCTGGCAACAGGCAGAGATTGCTGGGCCACCCAAGGGGCAG
>NW_022142063.1:0-9938 GCF_007565055.1 Rhinopithecus roxellana | reverse complement strand
GGTCTCAAGCTTAGGAGGGAGACACAGGCCAATTTCCTCCATTCTAAGATACGTATTTTACCAACTCTGAATTCAAGACACATCTTACAATTTTTTTGGTTTGTTTGTTTTTGAGACGGAGTTTCCCTCTTGGCCCCCAGGCTGGAGTGCGATGGCGTGACCTTGGCTCACTGTAACCTCCACCTCCTGGGTTCAAGCGATTCTCCTGCCTCAGCCTCTTGAGTATCCAGGATTACAGGCACCTGCCACCACGCCCGGCTAATTTTTGTATTTTTAGTAGAGACAGGGTTTCACCATGTTGGCCACGCTGGTGTTGAACTCCTGACCTCAGGTGATCCACCCGTCTTGGCCTCCCAAAGTGCTGGGAAACAGGAGTGAGCCAGAGTGCCTGGCCACATTTTGTAATTTATCTGCAGTTTTAATCTGGTAGTCCCTCCTTACTTCCTGCCCGCCCCCCCACAAACAAACCCCAACCATGAAATGAACCACTGACCTTACAGTACGTAGCACCTTTGAGTAGAGGAAATAATGCAGAGGTGGGACTCATGCATGAGTAAATTAGGTTAGTGGTGTGATATGGAAATTGTGGGAACAGTGAACAGTTGTGCATCCTGTCGCCCCTCTCCTCGGAGGACATGGATCCACACCCCTGGAGCAAGTGCCTCCATCTGCCCTAGTGAGGGGCTCTCTTGGCTGTCGGTCACATGGGGGAGGAGATAATGTGACAGGAGTGGCATCCATGGGAGGCTCTGGACATTGCTCAGAAGAAAAGCGTAGGATTGCTCACGCCTGTAATCCCAGCACTTTGGGAGGCCAAGGCAGGCGGATCACAAGGTCAGGAGTTTGAGACTGGCCTGGCCAACATGGTGAAACCCCGTCTCTACTAAAAATACAAAAATTAGTTGGGCATGGTGGCGGGTGCCTATAATCCCAGTTACTCGGGAGGCTGAGGCAGGAGAATCACTTGAAAATGGGAAAGTGGAAGTTGCAGTGAGCTGAGATCAAACCACTGCACTCCAGCCTGGGCAACAAGAGCCAAACTCTGTCTCAAAAAAAAAAAAAAAAAAAAAAGGGGGGGGGGTGGGGGAGGATCTGAGACAGAGAACCTGGACCCACCACATAAGGACTTGAGAAAAGGCCGGGCCCAGGGGCTCACGCCTGTAATCCCAGCACTTTGGGAGGCCGAGGCAGGCGGCTCACGAGGTCAGGAGATGGAGACCACCCTGGCGAACATGGTGAAATCCCGTCTCTACTAAAAATACAAAAAATTAGCCGGGTGTGGTGGCGGGCGCCTGTAGTCCCAGCTGCTCGGGAGGCTGAGGCAGGAGAATGGCGTGAACCCAGGAGGCGGAGCTTGCAGTGAGCCGAGATCGCACCACTGCACTCCAGCCTGGGCAACAGAGTGAGACTCCGTCTCAAAAATAAAATAAAATAAAAGAAGGACCTGGGAAGAGGCACCCCCACCCAGGAACCTGAGAAGGAGGGGGCAGAGGTAGGGGAGAGAGGGAGGTGCCACCGAGTTGAGGGCAGAGGGAGGTTTCTGGGAGGACATCGCAGTGTCAGACGCCGCAAGAGGCACAGAGGAACTAAGAAGTTCCCTGGGCTACTGCCACAGGGACTGCAGGGAGAGCCCTTGTCAGTGGCACTGTGGGGCCCACTGAGGAGTGGCTGAAAGCAAAGGCTCTCCTCACTGATGAGCTGTGAGACCCTGAGCAGGTGACTTAACTTCTTGGAGCCTCCATTTCCTTCTCTGTAAGGGATGGTCAGCTTGGGTTCTCCCTGGGGCTGACCAGCAAACTGAATGAAGCTACCTGTGTGAAGCACCAACCCCAGGGCCCAGCACAAATGAGGCACCCCAGTTCTGCAGGGGGTTGGGTGTTTTTCCAACTCCTCTCCCTTCCTCTCCCTAATTTACTCTCCAGTAAACAGAAGACACTGAAAGGAGGGGATGCAGGGATACAGGGAGGCCACGTGTTGATACACACACACCCCCCTGTAGACAGACACAGCCATGGACACACATGTAGACATAAACATGTAACTCACACAAGATAGATACACAGTTGTGACTCACACAGACACACAAAGGCACAGCTCTAGGCCCCACCCCTTGAGAAAATCTTCCAGCCTCACCAGAGGCTTCTTTTAGCTGCTCCCCACTGCCCCCTAGGGCTGGCTGCATCTCCTCAGAGCAGGGTGCCCATCCTGCAGAGCCCATGGGGCCCAGAGGATCCACAGTCCCCAGCCAGCTGAGCCTGAACTCCACCCCAGGGCCCCAGGGCCGGGGGAAGAGGAGGTGGGGCTGAGGTGCCAGGGCCAGCCCCCCAGGCTCCTTGGACTCACCTCGGAGTTCTCCACCACCTTCTCTAGGTACTTGTTGAAGATGGAGTAGCCCTGCAGCTTGGCGCTCAGCCGCTGGTGCTCCAGCCGCATGACCACCATTCGCTGCCTGCCCTTGGTCAGCTCCTGCATGTGCTTGCGCTTGAGTTCTCGTTCCTTGTTTGGCTTTCTTGATGGCACGGATCCATTTCTGGTTGTTCTCCTGGGGCCAGGGGAGGTGGTGCTGGGTCAGGAAGCCTCTCCCGGCCCTCCCGGGGCCCAGGCCTTCCTGGGGCTGGTGGTGTCCTCAGACCCCTCTGTCTGCGCAAAACCATCCTGGGCAACAGGCAGAGATTGCTGGGCCACCCAAGGGGCAGAAGAGGGGTAAAGGAAAGGCTCCTCCAGGGTTATTGAACCTGGTTGAAGAGATTTTCTGTGGACTGAGGTGGGGCTCAGGGGGCTGTGAGGACAGAGGTTTAATCCAAAGTCAAGAGGTGACCTGGGGTGGGGAGGGGGCAGACGGGAAATGGTTCTTTCCTGTGGGACTTGGCCTCTGGACTTCAGAGAGTGGACTGGGGAAGACCTACATTGCACTGGGCTCAGAGTCTGGAAGAACTCAACCCCCTGAGAAGACTAAGAAAGTCCAGAAGTGGGAGCGGGAACCCTCCTGACAAAGCTTCTGTGGTTTCTGGTTCTTAGCGGTGGCCGTTTTCCATGGAGCAGAAGGACCACTCCCAGACAGGCGGGAATTTTCTCTCCCGATTTGGTACTCGGTGCCCTCCATTTTCCCAGCTGTGGAGATGGGAGGCAGGAGCCCCTCTCCCTTTCACAGCTGGGGCAACAGGGCTGGAGCTCCAGGAAGAGGAGAGAGGGGATGCGCCTGCTACTGTAGGGCCTGGGGAGTAAGGCCACTGGGAGAGCATGCTCTTAGGAGCTCAGAATGGCATCCGCTGAGGGAGGAGATGGAACAGGCAGTTCGATGCCCAGAGGACAGAATGAGGCTGTTACTGCAATCAATCCAATCCTGCCTCTTTCTTCTGCAGCGCCCTCCCCTAAGATTAGGGGGCAAGCCCACCCCTCGCCCTGTGTGGCTCCTTTCTCCCTTCAGGGGCTCCTGTGATTCCACATGGACAGGCGTATGTGGTGGTGGCACTTGGAGGCCACTGAGGGAGGTGCATGGAGGATCTGTATGCTGCCCTGCAAGCCCAGGAGAGGACTGAGGGGGTCTAAACCAGTGACTTTCAAATCCACCTGGTCATCAGAACTGCCTGGGGAGCTTTTAAAAAAATATAGAAGCCTGGGCCCAACCTCAGACACGCTGAAAGCAACAAGGGGAAGCCCCTGCGGTCTGTATTTGTAGCAAACTCTCTAGGAATTGAAGCTACCGACCCTCTGAGAGCCATTTGGAGAAATCATGCCCAATCTTCTGTCCCAACCACTCCATAAGTGTTTTCTCTGGCTGCTAAGAAGAACTGGACCTCTGGAGAATGTGCCCAGTCCAAGGACTTCCTGTCCCACATGGCTTAGGCACAGAGCAGGAAGGAAGGTGCTTCAGAGTGAGGCTTCTTTGTGGCCGACGGCAATCATTACCCACTCCCGGAGCTGGACCGGGCCCTTCAGGGCCACAGTAAGTGCAAATTGGAGTGGGTCTTGGATAAATCTGGATTTTTAAGATGATTAAAATTGCTCCACTAGGACTGAAGTGAGAGAGGGTGTCTTGGAATGGACTGTGGTGCCTGGTCCTTAAACCATCCCCTGCCCGGACCTTCAGTGCAAGGACAAGGATGGAGGGGTGGGGTGGGTGGAGGGACTAAAACTGTCCCATTCATCACTGTATTCCCCAAGTGTTTAGTCCTGACTGTAGCATCTTCATTCATTCATCCATGCTTTCATTTACTGGATAAACTGTATGTCCTAGGTACTGGAAAGGAAATAGGAAACAGGCATCTAGAGGGAGCAGAGACTGACAGGTAAATGGAAAATTACAAACAGAGAACAGGTGGGGGACATAAAGGATGCCTAGGGAGGTGCCAGGCAATGCTGAAGCACTAAGGATGCTTTGAACTCAGGGCGAGGAGTCAGCAGAAGCAAGGAGGAGGAGCGGTAGTTTGCCTACCTGCGGAGTGTGGATCACCCGGCCACTGTGGCTGCCCACACCCCTTCAAACCTGGATGAACTGGAGGCGAGCCATTCAGCTGGGCTTCCTTAACGCTCAGTTCCTCCCAGCGCAGGTTCAGGGCTTCCATTCTGCGCTGACACAATCTTTGGGGTGGGGGGGGGTGGGGGAGCAGAGAGGTCAGGAGGGCCCCTGACAGGAGTACCGAGGAAGACCCCGGCATCCCTGCCCCAGAGGCTCCACGCCCAGGCCCAAGAGGGTCCATAGGAGCCTCCCACTTTCTATCCCATGCCTGGCTCAGAGCAGAGCATACCTGGACAGTGGTACCCCAATACCCAGATCCTTTCTGTTCTCCCCAAAGAGACCAGACCACATAGAGGACTCCTGGCTCTAGCCACCGCATCCAGACAATGGAGGGCTGTCTACAGCTCTCCTGGTGCCCCAGCCCACTCTCCTCCTTTCCTGCCCCTCTGCACTCCATCCCCCGAGTCCCCACCTTCTTCTTCGGCAGGATATTATGAAGCATGATTTTCAGCGCCTTTTCCTCCAGTAGCCGGATGCATGGGGACTCCGACTGTCCCTGAACATTGGGGAGTTTCCTGTCCAAGATGTGAACACGAAAGGTCTGTGTGTTCTGAGAAGGGGTAGGCTGGGGCTGGAGTAACCCGTGGAGACAGATACCCATCGGGAAGGAGAGGGGCCTCACTCCCTTTGGAGGGAAGGAATGTTGTGTTGAGAAGCACAGAGGGCCATGCAGGAGTGAGCTGGGGCGGGTGACCGGGTGGAGACCAGCCTGATGGGGTGGACTGGTGCCAGGGTTATTAGGGGCACTGGGTTACAGGAGAGGAGGGGACAGACAGGTTGGAGGATGAGGCACGGGGTGGGTGTGAGTGGTCCCAGGCACAGAAGGGTGGGCAAGCCAGGCCTCAGACACTCACTGGAGCATCTGCAGCAGCCGCTCCCCATACTGCAGCAGGAAGTACTCGGCCAGATCTTCCTCTTCCATGATACCCAGACTCATGGTGGCAGTGACCTCACGGCCCAGGCAGCTGACTCTTCACAGTGAAATGGTGGGTAGCAGAGCCACAGGTGGCTCAGGGGTGGTGGCTGAGCTCTTGCTTCTCCCTTCGGCCTTCAGGGTCCCACAGATGATAGCGTTCGAGACTCCACAGAAGGTGGCTGGAGACAGGATGGGCGGCTCAGGACGATGCGTTGGGGCAGTGATGGGAGATGTGGTTACCTAGCAACAGGCTGCCTGGTTCTGCGGCCCACAGCCCAGGCGCTGCCCGCTGCCCCCTGCCCCCATTGGTCCTCCCCTTGCTGGGGTCATGCTCTTGCTCCTGCCCTTAGCCCTCAGGAACTCTGGGAAGGCATTAAGCCTGCTTAGATGCTGGTTGCCATGGAGCCCAGAGCCAGGAGGCAGCTTTGGGTGAGTGTGGCTGAGAAGGGGCATTGGGTACAGGAGCGGTCTTGTGTGGGCGCCCTGCTCCTGGGGCCTCCCCGGGGTTCAGGTGTGGGTGAGGGTGAGGGAGGGGTTGGGCCTTGGTCGGATGGCGGTGAAAAAGAGCAGAGAAAGAAAGGAGGCGCTTAGCGGCAGCTTAGCGGCAGCAGGGGTGGAGTCGCGAGGAGGCCGGAGGTTAGAAACCAGGCGGCCAGGCGGCGGCAGGCCCAGCACTCGGTGGTGGGGGGCGGGGTAAGGGGGACGGGCGGCTGGTGCGCAGGGACAGGCACAGGAGGAGGGCCCAGTCCAGGCCCCTCGGAGGAAGAGACTCGGGGCCTACGCCAGTTGTTTTTTTGTTTGTTTGTTTTTGTTTTGGTTTTTTGTTTTCTGAGACAGAGTCTCGCTCTGTCGCCCAGGCTAGAGTGCAATGGCGGGATCTCAGCCCACTGCAACCTCTGCCTCCCGGGTTCAAGCGATTCTCTTGCCTCAGCCTCCCGACTAGCTAGGACTACAGGCGCCCGCCACAACGCCCGGCTAATTTTGTATTTTTAGTAGAGACGGGGTTTCGCCATGTTAGCCAGGCTGGTCTCGAACTCCTGACCTCAGGTGATGCGCCCGCCTGGGCCTCTCAAAGTGCTAGGATTACAGGCGTGAGCCACCGCGCCCGGCCCTGTGCGTTTTGGTTTGCAGAAACTTAAAACAGGAAGAAATGCCAAAACACGGTAACAGAAATGACCCTATTTAAAATGTTGACTCCGTGGTGGCCGCCTTCCTTGATCCCGTCAGGCTGCAGGAACTCATCTGGCCGGTGGTCGGACGTCTTCGCGTGGGACGGCGGGTGTGCGGGCGGACGCCCTGGGGTCTCTGGCTGGACTCTGGCCGTGACCTTGAGCATGCTCCACCGGGCCGCAGGCTCCCTGTGCTCTCTGCCTCCCTCCCTCCCACCCCTGGCCACGCCGCCCGTTCCGCTCCTCTCTGTCTGGGACGGGGAGCTGGGTGGGGTGCGTGGGCTGCGGTGGGCTAGGGGTCTGGGGCGGGGGCGCGTCCCGAGCGCGGCCAGCCCGCCCCGCCGCATTGCCGGTCGTCTGGCGCCCCCTGCTGGCTATGCGCCGCCCTCTCCATCCCCGCCCAGGAGGAAGAGGAGACGTGGTGGGGGGCGCGGCCCCCCCAGCCTTGCTTTCCTCCCACGCTCCGCTGGAACCTCCCATCCAGAGCGGGCCATCACACACACCTGTCGCTTCCAGCCAGCAGAGAAAGCAAGACAGCCCCCACTCCACGACGCAAGCTCTTGGGAGGGCACGTTTCCTTGTTTATCCAGAGAGGCTGGCACAGTCAATCTGGGGTTCCCCTCCCTTTCTCTGAGGTCGTAGCTCAGCCTGGAGGCTGTGCAACACCAGCCCTTGAGGAGGAAGCCATATGTTTTCTGGAATCACCGGTCCCCCCCAGTATATGAGGCATATCCCTGATTGTCCGTGAAATCAGGTGGTCTAGGGCCAGGTTGGTCCATAGAGGTAGCTGTAAGACATCCTCTGCTCCTGCCAGGGATCTCCTCGTATCTGGAAGCTTCTTTCTGCTGCTTGATTTGGTGCCTATCATGGGAATTTTCGTGGTCTTGATCCTTGCACACCACCATCCCTCTCTGGAGTCTCACTGCCCTCCTAGGGGCCTTGAGCAAGACGCAGGGCTGTCTGGGATTTACAGAGGTCTCTCCTATCCCCATTTTTTCCCTTCCTTCCTTCCCCTTCCCCTTCCCTTCCCTCCCCTTCCCCTCCCCTTCCCCTCCCCTTCCCCTCCCCTTCCCTTCCCCTCCCTTCTCCTTCCCTTCCCTTTCCCTTCCTCTCCCCTTCCCCTTCCCTTCCCTTCCCCTTCCCTTCCCCTTCCCTTCCCCTTCCCTTCCCTTCCCCTCCCCTCACTTCCTCTCCCATTCCCCCCTTCCCCTCCCCTCACCCTCACTTCCTCTCCCCTTCCCCTCCCCCTCCCTTCTCCTTCCCTTCCCTTTCCCTTCCGTTCCACTCCCTTTCCCCTTCCCCTCCCATTCCCTTCCCCCTCTCTTCCCCTCCCCTCCCCTTCCCTTCCTCTCCTCTTCCCCTTCCCTTCCCCTCCCTCCCTTCTCCTTCCCTTCCCTTCCCCTCCCCTTCCCCTTCCCTTCCCCTCTCCTTCCCTTTCCCATTTCCCTTCCCTTCCCCTCCCTCCTCTTCCCCTCTCCCTCCTTTCCCTTCTCCCACCTCTTCCCCTCCCCTCCCTCCCCTCCCTTCCTCTCCCTTCCTTCTCCTTCTCTCCCCTCCTGTTCCTCTCCCTTCCTCTCCCTTCCCCCCTCCCCTCCCCTCACCCTTCCCTCTCCCTTCTCTTCCTTCACACCTTCCCTCCCTTTCCCCTCCCCTTTCCCCTCCCTTCCTCCTCCCCCTCCCCCTCCCGCTTTTCCACACCCTCCCCCTCCCCTCCCCTCTCCTGAGGATATAAAAGAACTGAATAGAGACTTACAAAATGTTCTAAATGATGGTTCATATGGTTAAAGCTGTACATTCCATCCAAATGAATTTAGAAATTTTATGCCATTGCAATCAAACTTTCAGAGAGTTTTTCCCCACAGATGTTGACAAAACAGTGTAAAAGTTCATCTAAAGAACTGAGTACTTAAGGAACCATCACAAAGAAGAATGAGAGGGAATGTCCACTGTTAGACACCAAAATGTGTTCTAAGGTGAAAGTGTTAAAACAGGATGTTGCTGGTGTCACTCCAGGCAAAAAATCCTCAAGTGCTCCTAGGGCTTGAGCAAGTACCTTGCTCTAAGATAGGCCTGACTTTGTGAGCTGTCTGAAGGCATGAAAAATTTCACAATTTAAAAGACACTTCCTGACCAAAACCAAGCAAGACCAAAACACATCTGGAGGCCTGAAATGGGCTACAGGGCCACAGTTTATGATCCTTGATACAATAAACAGAATAGAAAATCCAGAAATAGTCCCAAGTTTCTATAGGAATGCATATATGCTATCACAGCATATCTCAGTGGGGAAAGTGTAGATTATGCCACAAATGGTGCTGGGATAACTAGCTAATTATTTGGAAAAAAGAAAGACATATACAAACCAAATTCCAGATGAATTTATTTAAATAGGAAATTAAATGTTCAATGTGAAAATTCAGTATGTAGCAGGATATTCAATGGAAATGATACTTTTCTGGTTTTTTTGCCAATGGTGAGAGAACTGCCAGAACACAGCCTTGATCTCACAAGTCGTGTGTGACTCTCTGAGGACTTTACAAGTCTAATTTACAAGTTTACATTCCAACCCAAAGCCTAGAGAGTCTTCATTTCCCTGCATCCTCACTGCTGTGAACTGAATCTGTAACCCCCTCAAATGCATATGTTGAAACCCTGTCTTAGTCCATTTTCACGGTGCTGATAAAGACATACCCAAGTCTGGGAAGAAAAAGGTTTAATGGGAAGAAAAAGAGGTTTAATTGGACTCACAGTCACAGTTCCACATGGCTGGGAGGCCTGAGTCATGGCAGGAGGCAAAAGGTACTTCTTACATGGTGGCGGCAAGAGAAAATGAAAGGGAAGCAAAAGTGGAAACCCCTGATAAACCCATCAGACCTCTTGAGACTTATTTGGATATCAGAATAGCACAGGAAAGACTGGCCCCCACAATTCAATTACCTCTGCCTGGGTCCCTCTCATGACCCGTGGGAATTCTGGGAGATACAATTCAAGTTGAGATTTGAATGGGGACACAGACAAACCATATCAAACCCTAATCTCCAATATAATTGTACTTGGATATAGAGCCTTTGGGATGTATTAGCTCCTAAGGGTGGTACCCTCATGATAGCTTTAGTGCTTTGTGCCCTTTTAACAAAAGAGACAGCTTGCTTTCTCTCTCTTTGCTCTCTGCCATGTGACAGAGCAACAGGAAGACAGCCATCTGCAAACCAGCAAGCTGATCTTTAGCAGATGCTGCTTCTCCTGGCACCTTGATCTTGGACTTCCCTGGCCTCCAGAACTGTGAGAAAGAAATATTTAAGATTTCCAGTCTGCAAACCAGCAAATAGGCCCT